>NC_056729.1:1575463273-1575578273 GCF_019279795.1 Protopterus annectens
AAAGTGGTTAGAAAAACATTTTATATAGCCCACCTAATCATGAAGGGATTCACATCTAGATTAGGGAGGTCATCGTGCCTCTTTACTCATCCCTCATCAGGCCCATAATCGAGTACAATGCCCCTTTGGGATGTACCTTACCAAACACCTGCAGCAACTGGAAAGACCCCAAAAGTACCTCACCAAGAGGATCAAAGGGCTCAAACAGATGCCATATGCTGCCCGGTTAAAGAAACTCCAGCTCTACTCAGTGGCATACCGACTGCTCAGAGGTGACCTGTGCCTGACGTATAAGGCCATGTCCAACCCGGAATTAAGGGACATGCTGCACCTCAAAAAATCCAAATCCCATCGAGCTACACGCTCGAGAGACTTGAACCTCAGCACTGAAATAAATAGGACATGCTGGAGGGACAAATTCATAACCCAGAGGCTCCCTTCACTATGGAATAAAATCCCAGTCCATGTTAGGCAGAGTCCCTCATTGACTCACTTCAAGAGGAATCTTGATGAGTGGATGGGAGATCATAGGTTTACCCCGGGTATCACTTCTGTGTCACTGTTAGACAGAGGCACAGTATACTAACCTCGAAAAAGGGCATAGCAAAATTAATTTAAAATGGGTGGCGAAAGCCAAACATACTCTGGCTAGGCTTATAAATGCCCTAGGGCAGATAGCCTAGTATGAACCTATGAACCTATGAACATGGCTTTGTAACTTACAAATCATGCTCAACCCACTCCCCCTCCAAAAACATTTTCCCCATATCCCTCTCTCAAAAAAAAAAAAAAAAAAAAAAAAAAAAAAAAAAAAAAAAAAAAGTCCTCTCTCGATAATACAGCCACTTATGTCACTTCTCACAGCAAACTATTAGGGATCATAGTGGATTATAATCTTACATTCAACCTGCATATACAAAATTGCATAAGAAAAACTCATCAAAAGCTAGGGATACTTTACAGTGCCAAAAAATCAGCAAGCAAAGGAGAGCAGTATTGCTGGAATTAAATTCATCAAGTCTTGGCGAGAACCTTCACGAAGTGGACCCTGTTTTTACACAATCTCACCAAGACAACACTGACATATTGACTCATGGACAGAAGTAGGTTGAAAAATTAAAAAGACCCAATCCTGGTAGGCACACTGGTACTAAGACTGGAAAAATTACACTGTAGAATCCTCATAACACGGAAACTTTCCTACAAATAGGGCTAGTCAAGACTTTGGGGGAGGATGCCCCCCCCCTGCTGTAAAAGGAAGCAGTAATCCACAAAAACCTCCAAAACTGACGAGCCAAAAAAGAGACAAAGATGATAGACTGGACTATTGAGGATAAGAAAGAAATTATGTATTGTTAGAATTATGCGAGAAGCTCAGAACTTCCAGATACAGAAATTCAAAAAGATAAAGGGAGAGATTAGAGGAAAGAAAAATACATGTGCAAAAAAATTGTCAGAAGCTTCAAATGCAAATTTGTGTTTATTAATAGAACAGATTCAGGAAAAGAGAGACCAATAAATCTTGGACCATTTGTAAAAAGAAGAAATTGAGGAACTGCAAAAATATAAAGAACAAAACTTAAGACATTTTTTTTAAAAGTATAAAAAGACATGGGAAAGAAAGAGAGATCTGATGTGGTGGGATATTTATGCAAATGACAAAGCTAGTCAATACAAAAAACAGCTCCAAAGATATTTGAAGAGAAATACAGGCAAAGACACCCAGATATGGAAAACTTCACAATATACACACAAGCTCACAAAGAGGATACGTACAACAGAAGATTAGTAAAGTAGAAGTTTAAACAAATAGAAGTTGAATTTATGGAATACCTGTGAAGTTAAGGATTTAGTGTAGAAAATCTAACACAGGTTAAATCACAGCATGATGGAACGAGTCCTCAAAGTAAGGAGAAAAAGGTGGAGCAGGAGACATCTTAAGAAGAAGTATGGACATGGGAAAGAAAAAGAGATTTAATATAGTGCACTATTTATGCAAAGGAGAAAGCAAAAATAAAACAAAGGGAAAAGAAAAGAGGACTGGTAATGGAGACGTTAAGGAAACAAAAACTGAAGTCATGGCTTACTTGCGAAGTGAAGGATTTAGTATAGAAAATCCAACTCTGGTAATGTCACAGCGTGATGGAATAAGGAATCCCCCACTTAAGGAGAAACAGGTGGGACAGGAAGCATCTGATCAGTTACCACATGAAGATACTATGGCACTTTCAATGGGAAGCCAGTGCAGAAGTTCAGTTGAAGATGCACAAGGGAAGGAGCAGGAAAAGTACAGTTTTGTACCTACCATAAATGTAGATGTTCGAAGATCCACATTGCTGCAGTCCTTACACTTGGGTAGTCCGCTGTCCTCGGTCGGCCCGAATATCAAAGTATAAGGCTGACGTCGGTCAAGGCGCATTTGACTGACATCAGGACGTCAGGGTACAAATGCGCATGACCGACGTCATATCCTCAGTCTTTTCTTGCCCCAGATGTCAGAAGACCCTAAAAATAAAGGTCAAAACCAAAAGACAGCAAACAACCAACCAACCACCCTTGCACTAACTATATGTACAAAATATACAATATACACAATATGTACAACCCAACCCACACAACCACCTCTAACTGCAGAGGGAAGGAGGGAGGGTAATTGGACTGCAGCAATGTGGATCTTCGAACATCTATATTTATGGTAGGTACAAAACTGTACTATGTTCTTCATCTCACATTGCTGCAGTCCTTACACTTGGGTAGAATCCCAAAGCAGAGGTAAGGGAGGATGGCTAACTACAAGGAAGCAGGAGCTGCCAAAATGCCCTGCAAAACAGCAGTGGCAAAACCAGCCCTGGATTTAGAGTAAAGTGGCAGGTGATAATGCCTAGAAAAAGTATGCACTGAACTCCAAGTAGCTGCCTCCAAAATATCCTTGGTTGCCACTCCCCTCAAAAAAGCTGTTGAAGTGGCAGTAGCCCTAGTGGAATGAGGCCTGATCCCAGCTGGAACCTCCTTGCCATGATGGGAATAACAGAAAGCAATGCAAAACCCAATCCACTTAGAAATAGTTTGTTTTGACACAGGCTTGCCCTGAGAACTCAAAGCAAAAGAAACAAACAACTGCTGAGACTGCCTGAACCCTTTAGTTCTGTCCAAATAATAACGCAACTGCCTGTGTACATCTAAAGTGTGCAAAATCTTTTCCCCTTTATTTTGAGGATTTGCATAAAAAGTAGGCAAATGAATAGTTTGGTTTAAAGCCACACTAGAAACCACCTTAGGCATAAAGGAAGGATTAGTACGTAATGATACCCTATCCTTATGGAAAATCAAAAAAGGCTCAACCGCCATAAGGGCCTGCAATTCAGAAACCCTTCTTGCAGAGGTAATTGCCAACAAAAAAGCAGTCTTCCATGATAAATATTTCAACTCAGAAGTAGCTGCAGGCTCAAAAGGTTGTAGAGTGAGTTTCTCCAACACAAAATTGAGATCCCAAGCAGGAGTAGGAGCTCTACGTGGGGGTCTTATATTCTTTGCCCCTCTAAGAAATTGCTTGAACAAAGGATGAGAAAACAATGGTGGAACACAATCATAGTGAGCCAAATTGCTGCAGCATGAACCTTAATAGAAGAGAAAGACAAACCTTTGTCCAGTAACTCAGTAAGATATTGAAGAGCCACACTCAAATTAGGCTCAGAAACATCAAAATCTTTTGCTGCACTCCAAAATAAAAATCTCTTCCATTTATCTGCGTACACTTTCCTTGTACTAGGCCTTCTAGCTTCCAAAATCACATTCAAAACTTGTTGTGGAAGTTGAGACCCTCTATGGTTCAAAACAGAATATGCCAGGCTGTTAGGTGAAGAGAGTGAAGTTTGACATTCAGCAAATGGCTGTCCTCCTGTGACAACAGGTGTGGAATCGAAGGCAAAGGCCATGGAGGCTTCCGTACCAGACTTCTCAGTAATGGGTACCAGTGCTGTCGAGGCCAATCTGGAGCTATTAAAATCATCCGTGGCTTGTCCTGTCTGACCTTTAGAAGTACCTTTGGGAGGAGAGGCAGAGGAGGAAAGGCATACACATGAAGATTGCTCCAATTGAAAGAAAGAGCATCCACTTTCCAAGCTGTGGGATGAAACCTTTTTGTGCAAAACTTTGGCAGCTGATGGTTTAGTGGAGAAGCGAACAGATCTATGTCTGGAGTTCCCCATGACACTGTCAATTTCTGAAATACATGAGGATCCAATTTCCACTCGTGGGGATCCATAATTCGTCTGCTCAACACATCTGCTAAGGAGTTCTGTGCTCCTGTCAGAAACCTTGCCTGAAGATTGAGTTGTAAACTGAGAGCAGTCTCCCACAAAATCATTGCTTGCCTGCATAGAGGATAAGAATGCGTTCCCCCTTGCTTGTTGATGTACCACATGACAGTTGTGTTGTCTGTTAGAATCAACACCTGCCCTGGAAGAAGGAAATCCTTGAAAGCTATTAATGCAAACTGGACTGCTAACATCTCCTTCAGGTTGATATGTAGATGTTGTAGTCTGGCAGGCCACTTGTCTTGTATCCACTTTCCATTTAGATGAGCTCCCCAAGCTTTGTCTGAGGCATCTGTCGTTAAAATCTGACTCGCCTCTGGCCGGGTCACAGAGAGTCCCTTGTTTAGGTGACATTCCTGAGCCCACCACAAAAATTCCTTTTGAATGCAAGGTATTATTTGAATGACAGTGTCTAGATCCTGGCAGTGCTGTGTCCATACATTTTTGAGATACCATTGCAGCTTTCTCATATGCAGTTTGGCATTGGGAAGCACCAGAATACAAGATGCCATGAACCCTAAGGCTTGAAGGACTGTCCTTGCAGTCAGCCCGGACTGATGAGATAGCTGATGGAAGTAAAGGGATAGACTCTTTTGTTTGTCCGGGGTTAAAAAGGCCATCTGGGATGCTGTATTCAGTCTCACACCCAGAAAGCACATGTCCTGAGAGGGTACTAGACTGGACTTTATTTCGCTCACAGAATACCCCAGGCATCTTAGCACTGCTATCACATATTCCAAATGATGAAGAAGCTCTTCCCTGCCTTGAGCCAGAATCAGGCAGTCGTCCAAATAAGGATAGATCTGTATTCCTTTTAGCCTGAAGAAAGCTATCACTGGAGCCAGAACTTTCGTGAACACTCTGGGCGCAGTAGATAAGCCAAAGGGCAATGCAGAGAACTGATAGTGAGAAGTCCCAGCTTGAAAACGCAGATACTTCCTGCAACTTAGTCTGATAGGAACATGAAGGTAAGCCTCCTTGAGATCCAAAGTTACCATCCAATGATCTTTGCCCAGCAGAGGTAAAAGCTGCTGTAACGTCAACATCTTGAACTTGGGAATGTCCAGATAAGTGTTGAGGGTAGATAAATCCAAAATTGGTCTCCACGTGTTCCCCTTCTTTGGTACTAGGAACAGGCGAGAATAAAATCCTAGGCCCACTTCTGGCATAGGGACCGGCTGTATGGCCCCTATTTGGAGTAACAGAGAAACTTGCTTGTGAGCCTCTATTCTTTGTTGAGGAGGAACGTCTGGCATGCCTTTGAAAGGAGGCAAGGTATGGAAATAAAACCTGTAACCGTGGTGTATGATATCCAATACCCATCTGTCTTGGGTAATTAAACTCCAATTTTCTTTGAAAAGTGCCAACCTTCCTCCCAAAGGTGCTGCCAGACGAGAAGGCTCTGGCAGCTGAAAAGGTAGGTCATTGGGTCTGTTTACGAAAGGACTGACCCCTGCCCTCACCTGAAGACTGTGCAGGAGAACTCCCTGTTCTAGGCCTGAAAGAGCCCTGAGTTCTGCCCCTACCACGTCTAGATCTACCCCTAGACTGGGAATCATAAGAAGGATACGTCCACCCCTTAGTAGGCCAATTTCTACTAAACTTTGGAGGCTGGACCTGCAAAAAAATCTTTAACAGTCTGCATAGACTTAGCCTTGTCTTCCATTTTCTTTAAAACTGCCTCAACAGGAGGACCAAACAACACGTCAGATTGTAAAGGAGCATCTAAAATCCTTGTTTTAACATGTTCAGACAAATTTTGATCCCTTAGCCAGGCGTGCCTGCGAAGAACTGACCCAGTGGCAGCCACCCTAGACGAGGCTTGTACAGCATCAAAACCACATTGCAAAGAATGCTTACCCACCTGTTCAGAAACATGTACTAAATCCTGCAACTCTTTACAATCAATACCTACTGCCAGAGCATCAACCTTAGACTTCAATTGTGAAAGGAGATAGTTTTGGTATTTCAAATGTGAAACTGGCAATTCAAAGCCCTCATAGCAAGAGTGGAAGAAGTATAAACTTTCTTTCCCCATCTATCCAAGGCCCTAGCCTCTTTGTCCGCAGGAACCGGATTCTTTACAACAGAAGCCTTAACACCTTTAGGCCCCTGGCTAACAGTTTCTGGGTCTGCCCTAGGACTCTTAAAAAGATACTTATGAGCTTCAGGCACCCTGTAATACCTATCCGGCTTAACAGGAGCAGGAGGCAAAGAATCAGGATTAAGAGAAGCCTCTGAAAAAACATCTTCCACTACATCCAAAACAGGAGGTATAGCCAAAGGCCTATGCTGGGGTAAAACAAAATTCCCTAAGCCTTTTCCTGGAATCAGAGAAGTCTTGGCCTTCCCACTTAAAATGCTCCCTCATGGAATGAAGAGTTTCTGAAAAAGAAAAATCCTCAGGAGGAGAAGCAGAAGGAGTAGAATCATCCACATCAGAATCAGAATAAGGAGAGTACTCCTGCAAGTCTTCAGCCAAGACTCTGAAACATCTGAAGCCTGCTCAAAACCCCCAGCTCAGGCTCCATCCTAGGTCTCTTATCAGGAGGGGCATAGAACCCTAATCAAAGTAATCAAATCTTCTGCCATTTTAAGCATATGCTTCTTGGGCACAGTTCCTGAAGAGCTAGGGTAACACCAACTGAAGCCAAACCTGGCCTGCCCCTGGGAGAAGCCTTTGAAACAGAAGGAGAGGGCCTAGCCACCCTGGGAAGGGAGGGGAGTATAGTAACCTGAGAAGCCCCCTCAGCCTGACTTGCCTCCTGAGAGGCCACATCTTGCAATAATAAAGTCTCACCCTGGGAACACAAAGAAACCTCCGGTGGAGCCACGCGCTCCACCGACACCCCTAAAGAACCGCCGTCCGGTACAGTTGGTTCTCCTAGCCTAGGCTTAACTCCTTTGTCCTTGCGCTTCGAAGAAGCGGGCGTCGGAGCATCCGACGGCATTTTATAATTGCACCGCTTCCCAAAGACTAACCTTGCACAATCCAACCTTCTCTTTATAGTGCGTTTATTAAATCTAGCACAAGAGCGACAGCCAACAACGTCGTGCTCAGGCCCTAAGCAAGGAATACACAAAGTATGATAATCTCTATGCGGTATCTGTTTCCCACAAGAAATGCAATTATTGACTTTTTCTGACATCTGGTAAATGACTGAGGCAAGAAAAAACTAAAATATTCCCAACGGGTACTTAGCCAACTTTGAACTCGGTCTGAAACTTCGAAATCGAAAAATCTCAGAACGCCAACCGGCACTTGCAATGCTGCTTCTGCATCGGACCATGCGGCAAAAAAGACTGAGGATATGACGTCGGTCATGCGCATTTGTACCCTGACGTCCTGATGTCAGTCAAATGCGCCTTGACCGACGTCAGCCTTATACTTTGATATTCGGGCCGACCGAGGACAGCGGACTACCCAAGTGTAAGGACTGCAGCAATGTGAGATGAAGAACATCTGTGGCAACTCTAACGCAGTCAATGCTGTGGAGATATATGCCAGTGAGTTCCTGTATGAAAGAGCAATGGATGACAAAGGATGCAGCTGAAGAGAATATGTCACAGGAAGATGTTCTGGAACTTTTTGTGGAATGCCAGCAGGAAATGGAGAACAAAGAATGTGCCCTCAGTTTAGAAGATCTAAGGGAAGAGATGCTTGATTTAATAGACAGACAGGCATATTAAGATCAATGAAAAAAGAAGTTATGTACTCACCATAACGTTCCATCTGAGTAGTTCGACTTCATTTGTCTTCTGATTAATATTGGCTTCCGATGCTACCTTGGGAAGGAAGGATGGGTTAGTGCATAGCGACACTCTATCTTTGTGAAAGATCATGTAAGGGACTTTGATAGAAAGAGCTTGAAGCTCCAACACTCTTCTAGCAGACGTATTGGCGACCAAGAAGGCAGTTTTTGCAGGTCAACAATTGTAGATCCACAGATGCTGCAGGCTCAAAGGGAGGAGAAACCAATGCCTGCAACAACAAAGTGGGGTCCCATAGAGGAATTGGGTCCTTAACCGGAGGTCTGAGAAGAAAGGCACCTTTGAGAAAGAATTTACAAAGTTTAGAGGAAGCCAACGAAGACATGTCTACCCCAACATGAAAATTAGAAATGGTGGCTAGTTGGACTTTCACCACTGAGGAACTAGCGCCCTGATGAAAAATGCTAGCTAGAAAATTCAAAACCGCCGAAAGCGGTGCAGTGAAAGGATCCAAAGACCTCTGAAAGGTCCATATAGAAAAACATTTCCATTTACTACAATAAACTTTTCTGGATTACGATTTATGAGCTGCCACCAGAATAGACTTAACAGATGACTACAGACCGGGAGCCGTAAGAATCATTGGAACCGGAGCAGCCAAGCAGTGAGCTTCAGACTGTCCAGATCTGGATGAGGAATGCCCAAGGGATGTGAAAGCAGATCCGGGACCGGATCCAAGGTCTGCGGTGGAACCACTAGATGAGACCTGAGTAAGGGAAACCAAACCTGTCAAGGCCAAAATGGGGAGATGAGGATGAAAGTGCTACACAGCCTTCGGGCATTCTGTAGAAAATATGACATGAGGGGAAGAGGAGGATATGCATAAAGAAGCCCGGGACACCAAGCATGAACCAGAGCGTCTCTGGGAACTTACCCCGGCGGGCGGGGGGGGGGGTGTCAGAGCGAAAAACTCACTGCATTTCGCATTGGAAGGAGATGCAAAGAGATTGCAGCAAGGACAACCCCACTCTACGAAGATCTGTTGTGCTACTGAATGCTTCAGAGACCACTCATAAGGCATCAGGACAGATCTGCTGAGCCTGTCCGCTAGAATGTTGGACCATCTCGGGATGTGCGTTGCTATCAGGAAACGGCCAGTGGAGATCACCCATTCCCACACTCTGATGGCCTCTCGACATAAGGGGTAAGATCGGGTTCCTCCTTGTTTGTTGATATACTAGACCACTGACATATTGTCCGTCTGAACTGCAATCATTTCCAGAAGAAGATGGGCATGGAGGGCCTGCAACAGAAGAAGAACTGCTCTCATCTCTAGAACACTGATGTGCAGACAGGTCTCGAAAGGGGACCACATGCCTTGGACTGTCCTCCATGAGCAGTGCCCCCCCCCCCATTCTAGTAAAAAGGAGGTCCCTTGAGGAGATCCAGGGACTGAATCCACCACCAAAGGGAGTCCCTGCACGCTTTTGAAATTCTCACTGGAAAATACAAAGGAACGTCTAACAATGACCACTGAACCGCCAGTGTCCACTGCAGTACCCTCATATGAAGGCATGCCATGAGGGGAAGATTTATCGTGGCTACCATAGAACCTAGAGCTCTTAACACTGCTTCGGCTGTTGGTAAATGGGACTGAAGACTGTGTAAAACATGTAACCTCAAGTTGCGTACCTTGTCTGAGGTAAGGGACACCTTCGACTGAATTGTGTCCAGCCGTGCCCCATTGAAATCTAGAATCTGAGCCAGGTGAAGAGCAGACTTGTTCATACTGATCGTAATGCCCAACTTCCCGGCTAGCTGAAGGAAGGAGTTCTTGGCCTGACATAGTAGATGCTCTGAGGGGACAGTAAAGAGCCAATCGTCCAGGTACAGAATGACTTGAATGCCCTGAAGCCTCAGGTGAGCCACCACTACTGCCATTACTTTGGTAAACACCCGGGGGGGTGCTGTGGTGAGACCAAAGGCAAGGCCTCGAAATTGGTATGGATTGGCTCCCAGCCAGAAGCGAAGAAACCTCTGGGAGCACCTGTCCATTCTGATGTGATAGTACGCATCCTGGAGGTCGATCAAGCACAACCAGTCTCTGTCCTGCAGATAAGGCAGGATAGATTGAATTGTGACCATTCAGAATTTTGTCTTGGATACTGACGGGTTCAAATTGGACAGATCCAATACTGGTCTGAGGTCCCCCGTCTTTTTTGGCACTAAAAAGAACCTGGAATAAACCCTGGATCCGGATGGATCCGGACTGGTGAGTCTACCTGCACTTCTGCTTCCTCCCGCTGCATGGGTGGGATGTCTGGGAGGGCTTTGTTGGATGGGGAAGATCCTTGAAGGGAAAGAAATATCCTCTGGATATGACTTGCAGCACCCACTGATCTGTAGTGATGGACTCCCATGCTAGTGGGTAAAGCGACAGGCGACCCCCCCCCGACTGTCTCCAGAGATGGACAGCCTGGCAACCCCTCAGGGTTGCTGTCCAGGTTTATCTGAGAAAGGTTCTCGGGACCCGAAATTCCTAGGACCCTCTCTGCCTCTAGGGTGGCGTCTATCAAATCCCTCTCTGCCTCTGGGGGAAGGCGAATAGCATCCCCGGAAAACACCTAAGACTTGCGGAACCACATCTTCTTCTGGCCTCACTTGTTCCTGGAAAAGGACCTTTGAGGCAGTAAGAAGTGGACTCCGATGGCAGACAGTGTCTTCCCGTCCTTCTCGCTCTGAACCAAAGTCTCTCTGACCGTCTTTCCAAAAAGGGAAGAACCATCATAAGGGGCGTTGGTAAAAGACACCGAGAACTGACATAAGTGGGGCAGGGCATGGTGCTGGATAGCAATGCCCGACCCCGCCGCCCGTGCGGCTCCCTCCATGGCATGGGAGAGCAAACACATAGACGTGTTGGCTAGATTTTAGGGTGGCCATTCATGCAAACGTCTTCCTGTCCTCTGCCGACATGGACCCAGGGGTCGACTCTGTGACTTCCTTGACCAGATCTCTCTGGAGTCGAATAACGTGCGCCATGTAGTTCAGCATCCTCACACAGAAGTTCACTGAAGCATAAACTCACTTCCCAAAATGATCCAACGTTCTTGACTCTCGGTCAGGCAGATGGACCATGAAACTCTCCTGGGTGAGTTCCTTCTTGGTGGCCGCCACGAGCATAGCATCTACAGGGGACTCCTTGTGCCAGTGTAATTTGTCCAGTGGAGGGCTTAAAAACCTTGTCCGGGTGCTTGGGTATTGGCTCTATGGTGTCCGGCTTCTTCCACGCCCTAGATGTTATCAAATCGGGTCTATATCAGAACATCGAAGTTTTAAAACTTCGAATGTTCTAATATTGACCCATTTTGAGTGAACGCTAAAAATAGCGACACTGCAGAATACCGAATTCTTTCCTAGGGAAAGAATTCAGCTGGCCGGTTCTGTGGCTTCGCTATTTTCAGCTCTGTGGTGGAAATTTACGGGTCAGGTTCAGGTAAGTGTGCAATTGTGTGGCTGTTAGGATTAGGGCGCGGGTTAGGTGAGTTAGGGTTAGGGGCGGGTTAGGTTTAGGGCATGGGTTAGGTGGGTTAGGGGCGGATTAAATGAGTTAGGGTTAGGGCGTGGGTTAGGTGAGTATGTGATAGTGACGGACCTTAGGGTTAGGGTTTGGGTTAAGGTAAGTGGATAGATAGTAGTGTCGGTATAGTTTAGTGTAGGGTTAGTTGTAGGATTATAAGTGTATGTGTGTGTATTGATGTTTTTTAGGTGTGCTTGTGTTGTGTGTTTTGGAATAGTGAATTTTTTCCCAAGGAAAAAATTTGCTGTTCTGAATGTTCGATATTATGTGGTTTAGATATTTTAGGTTCGATGAAATAGCGTTCACTATTTTCATCTTTCGATAACGTGATATAAACGCATCAAACCCACAAGTGGATCAGCAGGAGGGGGGACACCCAAGAGGTAGATGGGCCAGAGCTAAATGCCTCCAGAAACACGGACTCGTCAGAGGTTGGTTTTGGGACTGACCACCCCCTCCTTGGTGGAGGATCTCCATGATGTCTCCAAAGGAGACATCCTTAGGGGGTGATCTTGGGGAACCTTTCCCTTCATCCCGGTCCGTGTTTTCAGTGAGGGACTCTGGGGGACAGCAAGTGCCTCCTTTTACACATATGCTTACGGGGGGGGCTCCTCAGGGGGACTATATGGGGAGGTCTCACAAGCGGGATGTTCCAAGGCCGGAACATCCTGGGGCACTATGTCTACAGGCTGTCCCTGAGACGGCAAGATGGTCGAACCTGCACTCAAGGCCAGGGAGCTCTGGACCGACTCCGAAGACGAAATAGTCAGAAGCCTTGACCCTGCGAGAGCCCTCTCCACCACGTCGAATGCCGAGGGGGGAACGGACCTCCTGGGCTGAACTAGCAGAAGACACTCCCCCCTGATCTGACTGGGGAATCGGAGCAGAGATGCCGAGGGGAATGCTTCTCTCCAACAAGCTCGGAGCAGAGAGCAGTCCCCTCAGATTCGATCCCGAGGCTACAGCTCCCAAGAGCTCGGATCTGATTTAGTCGGATCCGACACACAAGATACTGGCCAGCGTCGAGGTACAGGGTACCATCAGCGCCAATCATTCGACTCTGACCGTCTTTGGATCCAATAACTTCAAAACCGCAGGTCGAATTGGAGGAGGAGTGATAGATCTAAATACTGGCTGGAAGGTGCCCGCTCCAGTGGGAGAAGGCCCTGGCAAGACCTCCATCTGGATATGAGTGTGGATAAACCTCCGCATCATCTTGTCAATCTCCGCTTCAGATAGGCTCTGGGTAGAGCGGGAGGATGCCACCGAAGTGGGCTAGGAAAGGCGGTGGGGAGAGGGCCTAGGGGGCGATCGGTTAACTTGAACCTGGGTTCAGGGGAGAACCTAGGGGACCTGAGCCAAAGTGGAACAGGCCTGGAAACAAGCTTAACCTTCATCGGGGGTGACCTCCAATGAGCGGTCAGGAGAGCGCTTGTGAGGCTGGTCCTCCTTGGGCTTTATCCCCCTTCCCCGGGCCTCTTGCCTGGAGGGTGAGTCCCAGAGGCCAAGAAAGGGGAAGACAAAGAAGCAGCCGCTGATTTCTTAGCAGGGGAAGGTGGGACCTCAGTCCCAGCAGAGGAGGGCAACAGGCCCTTAACGATCAGTTTGTCCCACCTGTCCTTAAGTGCTCTGGGATTAAACCCAGCGCAAATAGGACAAGGGGACTGGAGGTGAACCACCCCCCAAACAAACCATGCACACAGTGTGGCCATCCACCGAGGAAAGCTTATGGCCACACTCTGCACCTTTTGAAACCTGGCTTTGGGGCATCTGCCATGCCTCAGCCGGCCCAAAAGGAACACACACACACACACACACACACACAGACACACACACAGACACACACCATGAGGAAAGAAAAGAGGAGAGGAAAGACAGTAAAGTCTACATGAAAATCACTACGAAGAACCCCGAGAAGGTATAGGTAGGTTAGAAGTGTAATATATAGATAGAAAAGCCAAAAAAAGGTAAAAAAAATTACTGTTCAACGAATACCACTATCTCAATGGAGCTCGGACCATGCTGCTTCCACTCAGGCGGCAAACGAGATCTGAAGGGAGACAGGGGCATTATGGGTAAGGGGAGGAGCTTGCAGCCATAGCTGGAAAATGCAGCTGTGTCAGATTCGATGTGGATCCGAGGACCCACAGGTTGAAGAACAAATGAAGTAAACTACTTCAGGTGAAATAGATTACGTGAAGTCAGTAAGTCCCAAAATGTTCAAATTCATGTGATATTACGGAAGTAAACAGGATATATCACATGCAGCGAAATTAAAAAGAAGTTATGTACTTACCATAACATTCCATGTGAGTCGTTCATCTCACCTTCATTCTTTACTGATGGGTTCGAGCCGATCCCTCGGCTCTGAGTCGGCACCTACGGCAAAGCTCGAGGATTTCTAGTAGCTCGAGGCCAAGTCCCTATCCCATGATTCACCTTGAGTTACCTCAGATCTTGTTTGCTGCATAAAATAATACCATATGTCATTCTATAACTACATAAGAAAGAAAGTATAGAAGGGTTGAGTGACCAGGAAGGATCTAGCATCTCGGTCTTCTGAAAGCCCAGGAAGTGTAGGGTAGGAGGGAGGGACGCAAGAATGAAGGCAAGATGAACAACTCAAATGGAACGTTATGGTAAGTACATAACTTTTTTATGTGAAGTTGTTCTATCTCACCATTCATTCTTTACTGATGTGTAACGTCCCAAGCACCATCAAATTTGGGTGGCTCACGGGAGTATATTTCTCAGGACCGTGGATCCAAAGGAGGCCCTGTCAACTTTGTAATGAGTGATAAAGGTACGAGGTTTTGATCAAGTGGCTGCTGCGCATATGTTATCAATAGGAAGTCTGGCAGAAAAAGCAGATGATCTAAAAACTGCTCTGGTTGAGTGAGCTTGAATTTTATGCTGCAAGGGCACATTGGCAGCTGAATAAGCAAAGGTGATACAATCAGATAACCATTTAGACAGAGTTGTTTTAGCCACTGGCATACCCTTCCTGGAATCTGAAAATGAAACAAAAAGCTGGTCTAACTTCCTGAAATCTTTTGTTCTATCCAAATAAAATCTGAGCTGTCTGTGAACATCAAGTTTGTGCAGCATGTTCTCTAAATTGTTGGAATGGTTGGGAAAGAAAACTGGCAAATCAATAATTTGGTTGTGATTAGTTTCAGTGCAAACTTTGGGTAAGAAAGAGGGGTTTGTTCAAAGTGAGAGACTGTCAGCATGGAAAATCAAATAAGGAGGCTTGATGGATAAGGCCTGAAGCTCCGACACTCTACGGGCAGAAGTAATAGCCAATAAAAAGATGGTTTTCCATTAAAAAAATTTGAGGTCACATGAGGAAGCTGGTTTAAATGGTGGAAGAATTATGCAGGAAAGTATAAAATTTAGATTCCATGGAGAATAGGGAGATTTCACAGGTGGCCTGATATGAAAAGTCCCTTTGAGAAAGGCTTTGGATAATTTCTGTGACATAATATTCAATCCTTCAAATCCCAGAAGAAAGTTAGAAATGGCAGCAAGTTGAACACGGACTGTAGCTGCTGCAGTTCCTTTATTAAATATCATGGTTAAGGATTCTAGAATAGGGGTCATAGGGGCTTAATAAGGATTAATATTGTTTTTAGAGGCCCATATAGAAAGGTTTTTCCATTTGCTGAGGTACAGCTTCCTCGTAGAGGATTTGCTTCGTCTCATTGGAAAGGTTATGGAACCTGGCTATCGTGGGAATTGGATCAGCCAAGCTGTCAGCTTCAGGGACTGCAGAGAGGGAGGAAGTTCCCCTGATGAGTGCGTCAGAAGGTCTGGAACTGGGTCCAGAATCCAGGGGTCCTCCAAAAGATGAAGTCAAAGGAAGGGGAACCAAATCTGATGAGGCCAATATAGAGCTATTAGAATGATGGTCCTTCCCAGGGCTTTAATTTTCTGTAATACCTTGGGTATCAACGGGATTGGTGGGAATGCACAGAGGAGACCCGGGGGCCAATCGTGAACGAGTGAGTCTTTGGGGCTTCTACCGGAGGGGGAATCAGGGTGAAATAGCTTCTGCATTTGGTGTTTATGTGACTGGCAAAAGGTGACAGCAAGGCTGGCCCCACCTACGGAATATCCTGTCCACTATTTAAGTCTTGTGCGACCACTCGTAGGGTAACAAAATTGCTCTACTCAACTTGTCTGCTATCACGTTGGATTTCCCCGGGATGTGCATTGCTAACAGAAAGTACTGGGTGGAAATAGCCCACTGCCATACTCTGAGGGCCTCGTGACAAATGGGGCATGATCTGGTTCCTCCTTGTTTGTTCAAATACCAGACCACTGACATGTTGTCCGTCTGAATCGCAATTGTACCTAGAGGAAGAGAGTCCTGAAGGTACTGCAACGCCAAAAGTACTGTTCTCATCTCTAGGACATTGATATGCAGATGTGTCTCTTGATCGGTCCATGTGCCTTGGGCTGTTTTTCCCTGAAAATGACCCCCCCACCCTATCAGGGAAGTGTCCATGGTCACTGTGGCCATTGGAGAGGGTAGCACAAATGGGCATCCTATCGTAACATGAAGTGAGGTCAACCACCACTGAAGATCCTTTTTGCAGGAATTTGTGATCATTATCATGTGAGACATGGGGAGCTCTTGGAATGACCATTGAGTGAATGACAGCCATTGTAGTATCCGCATGTGCATACAACCCAGTGGTATGGCTAGAATTGCTGCTGCCATCAAACCTAACAATTTCAGAACTTCTGATGCTGGTGCTTTGTTTTTGGATATTAGAATGTGGACATGCTGGTGGAAAAGTAAGACTCTTTCTGCTGGAAGTCTTAGCGTGGTGGTGGTGGTGGTGTCCAGTTCTGCTCCGATAAAGACGATATGCTGCGATGGCGACAAGGCAGATTTTTCTGAGTTTACTGTAATGCCCAGCTGATTGCAGAGTGACAGAGTGGACTCCAGGGCCTGAATGAGTTGATGCCTGGTGGTGTCGGTAAGGAGCCAATCGTCTAGGTACGGAAACACCTGGAATCCTAAACGTCTCAGGTGATCTGTGACCACTGCCATGCATCTGAACACTCTGTGGGCTGTAGTGAGACCAAAGGGCAGGGCTCGAAACTGGTAATGATTGGCTCCCAGCCGGAAGCAAAGATGATCCGTATATGACCTGGCCATTTTTATGTGATAGTACGCATTCTGGAGATCTATCGAGCACATCCAATTGTCTTTCCCTAAGAAGGGAAATATTGACTGAAGCGTGACCATCCGAAACTTCTCTTTCTTTACACATTCGTTTAGTCTGCTGAGGTCCAATATAGGTCTCCAATCCCCGGTCTTCTTTGGAACTATAAAGAATCTTGAGTAAGTTCTGGATCCTGTGTGGTCTGCTGGGACTGGTTGGATGACTCACTCTTTGCAAAGTCTGGACCTGTACTGTTGCTTGTTCCCTGTAACTGGGTGGAACGTCCAGGATTTTCCTTGTCGGTGGAGGGAGTGTGGCGAATGGGATGAAGTATCCTCTGGAAATGATACTTTGTACCCAGTTGTCATTTGTTATTTTGAGACAGGCTTCTGGGTACAAAGATAAGTGACCCCTGACTGCCTTCAGAGCAGGAAAGTTGGGCCTCCTTTCAGGAGCGCTGGTAGTGCTTCCCAAAGAAGTGATTTCTGTCTCCCTGGTGTTGCGGACACCCTCTGTCACGAGGGCGGCGTGTTCCATTATTGCCCCCTCCTCTGCCCCTGATGGGGGGTTCACCATGTGCATCCTGAAAGGCTCCTTGGGCTTTTCGGAACCACATTTTCCGTCCCCTTTGACCCTTGGGGTAGGGTCTGGTAGGGGTGAAAAAAAGGACCCCGATGGCAGACAAGAGTCTTTCCATCCTGCTCACACCTGTTTAAGGTTTCCTTGACTTTAGGCCCGAAAAGGGATGAGCCATCAAGGGGGGTCTTCACGAAGGATGACTTGAAGAACTCTGCAAAAGAACACAAGGGCATCCAAGAGTGTCTTCTTAAGAGCAACTCCTGTACCCGCTGCCCTACTCGTTCCATCAGCTGCATATGAAATGAGGCGCATGGATGAGTTCACTATAGAATTGAGGGTAGCAAGCTGGGTGGCAACTTTGTCTGTAGCTCCTGCAGCTACTGTATCCTGAAGAGTATTTCCCAGCTCTTTAAGGAGATCTCTTTGTAATCTGGTAAAATGGGTTAAATAGTTAAGCGAACATAGAGCAAACGTCGCTGAATTAAACATGCGCTTCCCATATCCATCCATGATCCTGAAGTCTCTGTTAGGAGAATGGATAAATGAAAAAGTTTCCGAAATTTTCTTTTTGGTGGCTGCTGCCATCATCATGGCATCGACTGGCACACCTTCTGTCAAGAAGGATTTATCTAGCGGGACAGATACGAACTTATTAGGCCTCCTAGGGACAGGCTCCATAGTATCCGGAAACTCCTACGCCCTTCGCGAGACCAGCTGCATAAGCTTATCAAAGGGGGGAAGACACCCAACAGCTGGAGGGCTGAGAACCGAAAGCCTTCAGGAGGACCGACTCATCTTCAGTAGGGTTAGTGGACTGCCAGTCATCCCTTTGCCTAAGGAGTTCCAGTACCTCAGCAAATGAGATATCCTCAGAGGGGGACCGTGGAGACCATTCTGATTCATCCAAGTCAGTGTCAGATGTTAATGACTCCTGAATAGAGTCCAAATGTTTCCTCGTACACACTCTCTTCCTGGGAAACTCATCAGTGGGAGTTCTGGGGAGGTCACGGAAGAGCATGGGCCACCCAATGGGGCTTCCTGAGGCTCTGGGTCTCTGCTCTTAGCAAGGATCTGTGAGGCAGAAGTAGACACAGGCGCTTTAGGGGATGAAGAAGCCAGACCCGAAGTTGAGGATGTCTTGGGACACATAACTCTCCTCATGGCTTTGAAGGCACCTCTGCTCTGATGCGAAGGGACCGATGGATCCAAGGAAACCATCGATACCCCCGGCACCGGCACAGTGGGCTCCGAGCCCAAGGTAGGAGCTGAGCTCATCCGAGCTGAAGCCCTGAGAGGCAAAGTCGGAACTGACAAGTCAGTTCGACTATCTCCCCCGGACCCGACCAGAGTGTCGGCTCCTAGAGTCCTCGATAGGTGCCGAGGACAGAGTGAACGGAGCCAAAGACACTGGAGCAGGTGTCGGCTCCGAAGGCTCCACAATCAGCAGGTCCGACTCCTCCGGCTCTGAAGAACCGGTATGGCTCGGAGGAGGAAGAGATATAGCTGGCATAAGGGTCTTCGTCTCCGAAGCCGCCTGGGTCGGAGCCGATAATTTGGCAAATGCCAGTGCCTGTAAAAGCTTCTGCACCACCCGATCCACATCCAAATCAGAAAGGCTTACAGAAGATTGAGATGATTGGACTGATGTTACCAACTGGATTAGAGGCGATTTAGGAGTTTCAGATACCCGTTCCAAGACCGGGGGACTGGCTCCGAAAAGAAAAGACAGTCAGCTCCAAGACCTGTGGAGCCGATGTCACAGACTCTTTAGATCTTTTTTGATTCTCCAGAAGTCTTGGAGGACTTTGAGGACTAACTAGATCCATCCTGGTCACTCAAAGCCTCCTGGAAAGAAGGTTTCAACAAACCCCTATCAATAAGCTTCCTTTTTCTCTCTTGGAGGACTCTCCAACTACAGCAAGTATACATTAGCCTTCTAATAAAGACCAGGCTAACCATCAGCACACGCACACGCACACACACAGTTTTAAGGGTGGGAGTTTGGCATAATGGTTAAGGTGTTTACCTTACAAACATAAGGTGCAGGGTTTGATTCTCACATGGGGTAACTGGCTAGGCTGAAAATGGCCCATAAGGGCAGTTAGCCTAGTACTAATCTATGAACCTAAGGCTAACTAACTACTCAAAACCCTTCTAATAAAAAACAGGCTAAAGATAAGCACACACAAGCCTAAGATTAAGGTTAACAAGCACACACACACAAAATGATTAAACAGATAATCTGAAAAGCAAGTAAACTGCGATAAAATACTATGCTGTGGAAAAAATGTGACATAAGGTCACTGAGAAAAACAGTTACTATACATTAAGTAATCACACTATACTATGCTAACAAGAAAAGTGACAAAAGGTCACTGAACAAGCAATGTTTTAGTCAGAAATTTTAAATAGGCCTATCAGAAAAAAAACAAGGACAAATATAAAGCTAAGAAAAGCACACAGGGAGGGGAATACTACAGAAAAGGCTTTAAGAGCCTATCTGTCTTAATATCTAACTATTTTAATGATAATCCAACAATAAAATCTGAAAATAGAATGGTAATAACGTTTTTACTGGCCTGAGCTAGCAAGAACCTCCGATCAGTTGCAGCAGCAAACTAGATCTGAAGTAATTCAGGGTGCATCATGGGATAGGGATGTGGCCTCGAGGTACTAGAAATCCTCGAGCTTTGCAGTAAGTGCCGACTTGGAGCAGAGGGATCAGCTCCAAACCCATCAGTAAAGAATGAACGGCAAGATGGAACAACTTCACATTAGCAGATACAAGTCTAACCAAAAAATACAGAACAATAAGAGAAAGTAAGGGAAGAAATCAAATGCCATAATGAAATATTGAACAGAGAAAACTATAAAGCAATTAAGACAAGCAGCGTCACTGTTAAAAGAGTATAGAATAGGGAACAGATCAGCAAAAATACTTAGAAAGACAGACGTGACAAAAGAAACACACAGTTTTAGAACAGACCAGGATCTATCGTACACTATTGCAAATAATAAACTGAAGATATCAGCACAGACATAAAAACTTAGAAGATATGCAGATAAATATAAAGGAAAAGTACAAAATAAGCAAGTCATTGATTACCCACGAAGGTTTTATAGATAATTAGGAAACAAAACAAACAGAATAGAAACACCACCAAAAAAGAAGAAATAGACTTTTTTTTTTAGAAAAATATCTATGAAGACCATGTGGAACACAACAAAGATGCTAAATGCACAAAAGAAAAACAAACAGAAGTTCAAACGTACAAAATAAGAAATGGGATGAAGTAACGACTAGAGAAATTGAAACAAAATTAAGAAAAGCTCCTACATGGAAAACCCAAGGCCCAGATGCAGTACCTAACTTCTGGCTAAATGTATTAACATCTTAATGCAAAGATTGAGCCCGGAGTAAGATCAACTCATATGCGCATCCTGAATGGACACCAATCTGGTTAACAACAGGAAAAACGATACTCCTTCTGAAGAGTGAACCTGCAAGCTATACTAAAAACTATAGATCAATAACGTGTCTTCTGATGATGTATAAACTATATACTGGAACTGATCCGACAGAGTTTACAGTTATTTAGAAGAAAACCCAATCATGACAATAGAACAAAAGGGTAGCAAAACAAAAGTCATACGGAACAAAGGATCATTTGTTATGAAATAAAGTCATAATGGAGAATTGTAAAAAGGGAAGAAATAAGTATGACACAGGTAGATTACAAAAAGAAATCATTTCACATCATCCCACATTCATGGATAAAGGAGTGCTTGCAGATGTATACAATACGCCATACATTGATCAATTACGTTACAGTGACCATGAAACATTGGCAAACCACCATGCAGCTAAGGCATGGTAAAGGACAAATTATTATCTTACGGATAAACAATGCAAAAGGGGATATTCCAAGGTTGACTCTTTTGTCATCGTTGCACTTTTGTCTTGCCCTTAACCCATTAAGCTATCTACTTAACAGATTAGGTTATTGTTACACAATTTTGCCTCTGGGTAACAACAAACTGTAAGAGACTTTTCTTTTTATGGGTGATTTAAAACTCTATAGCTCATCAGATAAGGAGCTGAAAGCACAACTGGAAGTGGTCAAAACTTTCTCAGATGATGGAAGACTGTCATTTGGTCTTGATAAATGAGCAAACGCAACATTTAAAGCAAGAAAACTGCAGCACCAAGAATATATCAATCTGGGACAGGAATGTGATATAAAGGAACCTGAGCAAGAGGGAGTGTATAAATAGTTGGGAATTGATAAAGGATTGACAATAAAACATCAACAAATGCAAACAAAACTCAGTAAAGAATATTTTAAAAGACTAAACTTAATACTGAAAACAGCCCAGGAACAAAGTCCAAGCTATAAACCAATTTAGTCTTTCTGCTCTAACTTACATTATTGGGGTGACTGGCCTCGAAAAGGTATTGCATCACTTGAACAGGAAAACAAGAAAAATGGTACATGCTTATGAAATTATACATAAAAATCAGTATATACCAACATTACATATTCCTCATTCTGAAGGAGGCGTGGGCCTCCGCGAAATTGATTACATGTATAGATCAGCAATTTTTGGACTGCTTACGCATCTGGTGACTTCACCAGATCCAAACATAGTAAAAGTTTTTAAACATGAGGAGAACAAATCTAAGATGACTTCCCTGCTTAGTTTAACAAAAGCATATCAGTGTCGAGCAGGAATGGAAACCAAACCAGAAGTAGATAAAAATCAGGCAGCAACTGAATGTGCCAAAAGTCAAAAGAAAGAATATAAGGAGAAGGATCAGATGAGAAGGCAAGAAATGTGGAAAAGGCATAAATACAGTATTTATTTTATTTATTTGCAGTTTGTTTGCCAGGATAGTCCATTGGGCCACAAGGAGCCAGTTTTCAATGGAGTCCTGGGGGAGAAAAGCTCCAGAAAAATACAAATGCATAGTACACACTGCACATATACATTACAGATTATCTCACAGGAATACAAAGTAAATATGATAAGAAAAGGTTAACAATGATGGAATACATCAGTATATTTCATTAAACAGCAATAAAAACTTTTTTATTTTTTACAAAAGTAGCAGCATAGGGTAACTGTTAAGTAGTTGGTCAAATAGTTCAACAGAGCTGTGAAACTATAGGAGGCAGTGATGGTGTATTTAGTTCTAGGAGTGTAGGAAGTGGTATTAGAAGGATTAGGTAGGATGGGAACAGGAGCACTTCCATTGTGAAGTTAGGTGCAAGTGCAGCAAGGTTTTAAATGAGGAGAGACTGCTGGTGATGTGGATAGGAGATGGTAGAGAATTCCAGAGGTGTGCAAGAGAGAAGAACATTAGGTGATTCCCAGATGGATGTGTAGGTTTGTGCAATTTAATTAGTTTTTGAGAATTAGATCTTAGAAGCCGTTCTGGTTTATGCATTTCAAAGGTAGTGGCTAGAGAGGGACAAAGAGAGGGGTTCTAAATAAGTTTGTGTGCTTGGATGAGTTGGGTATAAGTGAGGAGGCTAGGTAGCTCAAGCCAGTTTAGTTGGTGAAGAGAATTACAATTGTGAGAAATGGCTCTGTGACCTGCCACAATTCTGATATCTTGTTATAGCAAGAGGAGAGTTTAATGAATATATTGAATAGTAGAGGGCCTAAAATGGAACCTTGGGGGACACCTGTGGGAGTATTAAGGAAGGGTGAAGTGGCTTTATTCCATTTGACTGCTTATTGTCTGGTTGTGAGGAAGCTGGAGAACCACTTGGTACAGGAAGGGAACAGATTTAGTTTGGAGAGTTTATTAAGAAGCAGGTTGTGGGAAATAGTGTTAAATGCCTTGGAGAGGTCGAGGAGAAGGGTGGACACGAAATGGCCGAAATCACAGGCTTTGTTAATTGTGTCAAGGAAGGAGAGGAGGGCAGTGGAGGTGCTATGACTGGGTCTAAATCCATGCTGTGTGAGGGTAAGAAGCTGGTTGTTGATGAGATAGGGTAAGAGTTGTTGGTGGATACATTTTTCAAGAAGCTTAGAAACAGGGGATAAGATAGCAATAGGGCGGAAGTTTAGACTGTCATTATTATTGCCTCCTTTATGTAGAGAAATAATAAATGCTTTCCTCCAGAGCTGGGGGACCTGGCTTTCTGAGATAGACCAATTAATTAGTATGCTGATAGGAAGAGCAATAGCTTCTGCAGCTACTTTTAGGAAGCAGGAGGGAATTTTATCAGGACCATTGGAACCAGGTTTTAATTATAGGAGAAGTTTTTCTTTATGGTGGATATAGAGATGGGATTGATAGAGAAGGGTGGAGGTTGGGGGCAAGGGATGCTAGGGGAGGAAGAGATGGGTGCAGGCTGAGGAAGGGTCGCAGAGGTGTTGGTGAAGGACGATGTTAGCTTGCTTATGGACTCTATGAAGAAAGAGTTAAATTGGGTGGCTAAGCCCATGTCAGAGCCAAGGGAAGGAAGAATCAAGGTCAATTTTTTTTTTTTTGTTCAATCTGTGGAGTGGAAGGCAAGTTCAGTGGAAAGTATGCAAGGGGGGTAAGGGACGTTCTAGCAGTGGTATAGGGAAAGGATTAGTGTGGTTCAGAGGAGTAATGATGGTGCCACAGGAAGGAAGGGAAAGTTAGAGTCTGGGGGAGGGGTTGGAAAGAAAAGAAAGTGAAAGAGAGAGTGAGTGGAGATGGATGTTACACTGGCCTAGCTGGTTGGAACCAGTAGTGACAAGGCCAAATCAGCAGTGTGAAACAGCACCGAGAATAACAATCAGAAAGGCAGCAACTGAAAATCAGAGCTGAAGAGGTAAGATGAGAGCAAGCCAGACATGGAAATTTTGCAGATATAAATTTAAAAACATGAGACAAAGGGTACACGGAAATGTTGCAGATATAAATTTAAAAACAGGAGACAAAGGGTACAGAAGACGTACTAGGGGTTAAAATACACTCTGGAATGTGGCTGGCAACATTAAACCTACATATGTTGGAACTATTGAGAGTTAAAATAACAACCTAAAAGCTATTGGTACTACTGTTAGTTAAAACTACATGGAATATGGTAGACTGGTGCCAAAGTAAGTTACTACAACCAGAAAAACTAACATGCGTGTATGCTCACCTGCCCTGTAGTAATATGTTAAATATGAAGCAGTTCACTTTTTAACAAGCAGATAGTCTTAAAAACACATTCAAAGTGTGGATAAATTACAGTAAAAGGAACACCTACAGTTGAGCTATAAAGTGTGGTTTTTAGTTTGTTTTTGGAGCTGCTTCAGGCAGGTAACTTAAGCAGATTTATAACACTTTCACAAGGGATTTTGCTGGGCAAGTCTGTTGGGCAAGGGATGACCACAGTGTGTTTAACCCCCGTCGGGAGAAGCTGCAAGAGATAAGGGGGAACACATACAAAAGGTTATACCAAGAAAGTAAGAAAAGACATATGAGAGACCAGACCTAGGATAACCCTAGAGAATCAGAAGGATAAGTGAGGTATAATACAGATAAGAAATAACCAGTGTAGCAATAACAGTATTCCCAGCTGACTAAGCCCCAAAAGCAGAGCAGAACTAATGTAGCACTAAAAGTAAATGCAGTACTTTGTATAGAAATTGCAAATATTAGCAAACACAGTTAACTAAGCCCTGTACGCAGAGCAGAAAACAATTCTTAAAAAGTAAAGTAACAAATACAGAATACTCCTAAGACAACCTCATGTTGATCAGCATCTGACACAGAAATAGCCAAGGAGAGGTGAATTTAAATCAAAAGATGAAAGGTTAATATTAGCTGCCTAGGATCGTCGACTATATACACACTGGCTTACAAAGTCCATTGAACATGTGAGAAAAACAGATAAATTACAGGTTCTGTAAAACAGAAATGGAAACAGTTGCAGGTCTTGTTGCTGTTTGTGATACACTAATGGCTGAGGGCCTGTATACTGAAAGGCATAATAATGTGGCAAGACTGTTGGATTTGGGAATGTGCAAACATTACAATACTGAAACAGCTGAGAAGCACTGGAAACATTAATCACAAAGCATTACACAGATTGATGGAGTTTATACCAACAGTTCAAAAAATAGATGCGAGAAAACCAGATATATTAGTCTATGAAAAGAAGACAAAAGTAGCACTGATCATTGAAAATGATGCACCCAGTGATGATTACCGAGCTGAACTGAGGTGGGTTACCAGCCACAGTTCTGAGCTGAGATACCAGATGACTACAGGCTTCTGAGCTTGCCAAAAACAATGTTACCCGTTTTTTTTTTTTTGCTTGATTATACTATTTACTGCACATTTTACTGTGTTCTGCTTATTTAATACTGTAAACTAAACTGCACTGTTTGTACTGCATTTGTCTGATTTACTGTGCCTGTTAAATCATATTTTGTTGATGTTTTCACTGTTGCAAAGCTTTTTTTTTTATTTTCAGTGTTTGTACATTAATTGTCGCTAATTTTAACTGTTTGCCATCTGTTCTGTTTCTAGTTTTCCCACCAAACAGTGTGTTAAATAACTGATTGGTTTGCTGATTAAAACATTCTTTAGTGTTTTCTTGCTGTTTTTCTGCTGTTTAAAGCATTTTTAGTATCTCACTGCTGTTTTTCTACTGTTTAAAACATTTTTAGTGATTCCTGGCTAAATTAGTGTAGCTAGTAGCTGTAGCCTAGTCCAGATACAGGTTTGCTGCTTCTGAATCTGTTTGCAGTGGCTGCTGTATTCTGAGCACTTTTTCGAAGCCATCTTTGATTGGAAGGAGCCCTTCGGCATCCTTTTGAGAGAAGTGTGCTGATTGGAACCTGTCTGGGGAAGGGTGATTAGTATATCACTTTGAGTAAGCACCCTCACTGCTTCTTTCTGATTTTTAAAATTTTTTTTAATCTTTTAGCTACTGGCATTTAAGCGGGCTTCATTGCTGCCCAACTGTGCACCATAGCTGGACAAATAATATGCATCCAACACATAAATCAACATATGTGGAGGCTCTCTCAAAAAACTTATCAAAACACCAAACACCTCCAAAATAAAAGAGTGCTAACACTAACACAGTTCCCACAGCACCCAAGACACACAGCAATAGCAGTGTCTCACCTACCAAGCCCTTAAAGCATAACATCATTTGGAAACTCCATAGTGAGACACATGGATGTCCCACTCACTAGGTTAGATAAGGGGAAAGTCAAGGTCAGCTGCCTGCCCAGTGCTAGGATTCATCAGATCATGCATGCACTTAGGTCTCAAGGCAACAAGTACCATTATGACTCTGTCATAGCTCATGTTAGAGTGAACAACCTGAGAAGTACCTCACTGGACTATATGAAGAGAGACATGATTGAGCTGTCCAAGTATGCGTCCCAGGCAGATATATCCCTAGTCTTGAGCAGCATATTACCCTCACCTGGAATGATGCCACAGTATAAACAAAAAATGATCAATTACAATAACTGGCTTAGTAAAGGGGATCTGCTGACAAAGGCTCTTGCCTCTCTCATAGTGCCTTTTTTAGGCAAGGTCTCAAAAACAAAATTGCCGATGTGAAAACTGCCAACTATAACAAAATAAGGGTTATGCTGCTAAACGCTAGGAGCTTAAACCAAAAACTGCACAGCCAGGAAGCACTTCTATCACTGAGGATGTAGATGTCTATGCAGTCACAGAAACCTGGTTCAAAGCCTCAGAGAGTACCCCGGCCTTGCAAGGCTACAATACCTTCCAAACCCTTCAGACTGCAAAACAAACGAGTGAGAACCAAAGGAGGCAGTGTTTCTATCTATATTAGAGATATAGATAGGTTTTAAGGTGTTGAAACTAATATTTAATAATCATCCTGAATCTGTTGAATTAAAATGGATTTTTAGTTTATGTGCACACATTTATCCAGGCTTAAGTAGCTATGTTAAGCATTAAGCCTGCTCTAGAAGCACAGCCTTTTAAGTGAGTTTTTTTCAGTAGCTTTGTAATTGTTTAATTGAAGCATTCATGTTTTTAACTTGATATCAATTGATTTTAATTAGCATTTAGCTTTGTTATTTAAACTGAGTGCTTGACTTTGTATTTTGAGATCTGATGAAGGGTGGTTACTCCACGTGAAAGTGCTTATCCCTTTGGTGGTCCTACTTTGCTTGTTTTGTTCCATTATATTAGAGATAAATTCACCTCCCGACTAGTTACACTGGACAACTCCATGCAAATCTCCAAGTTCAGATTACTGTGAGTAAGACCCCCCCATTTAAGTCCTTGGTAGTTATAGATTCCTCTCCATGGATCCTGATGCACACGAGACCTACTTGACCAAACTGGAGTCAATCCAAATATCGCCAAGCTCTCTGGTCATGGGGGATTTCAATTATTCTACCATTAAGTGGGAAACCTACTAGGCCTAACTCACTAGTGCAAAAGCTCCTTGACTTTGTTAACTCAAATGCCCTGGAACAAATTGTTCAAACCCCAACAAGAGGGACAAACATACTAAATCTGGTCCTCACTAACATGACAAACAGATACCCAATGCAACTCTCGGACACTAATTAGTTAAATCTGACCACAAATCAATCACCTTTGAACTGGCACTAACACCAGAACTCACAAAGGGCAACGTTAAGACAAAAAAACTTCACCAAAGAAAACTATACCCTCCTAAGGGAAGGTGAAGGTATAAATACATTCCAAGCCCAACCCTCAAGCTGGATATGATAACTGGACCAAAGCTTACACTAAAGCCCTGTACGATTGTACAAGTGTATAGAGCTGGCTGTTTAAGACTGAATCAGAGCTAGAGCCCCAAGTAAAAAAAAAAAAAAAAAAAAAAAAAAAAGCAGCATTAATGGACAGCCAGCATCAACAAACTTTACAACAAATGCAAAAACGCTGCTGTCTAAGAAAATCAAGGCGATGTCTTAAAAATGGAATAGTACCTTCCTCAGCCTCCAACAGGCAAATAAGAGAACATGTCAGATCCTCTAAGGGTAACTTGCAGAAAAACATAGCAATCACAGCCAAGGATAATCATAAGGCCTTTTACAGCTGCATACGTAGCCTAAAAGGTAGGACCCAAGCTTGTGCTGAACTAGTGACTAATGGTATTACACACACTGATCCCGCAGAGATAGCAAACCTGCTACTGGACAGATTTGGTGAAAATTCCACTCCCGTGTCCCCCCCATACTTACCATAAACCTTGCTCTTAACATCCCCCCACCCTACATATCCGAAGAGCAGGTCATTAAAGCCTTATCTAAGGCAAACAACACAGCCTCTATGGGACCAGACAGCATGCCAGGCTGTCTTCTAAACAAACTAAAACATGAACTAGCATCATAAATAAGTACCCTATTCAGTCACAGCCTAAACACTGGCTTTGTTCCTGCAGAATGGAGAACAGCAACAGTTGTTTCCCTCCACAAAGGTGGCTTAGCAACAAACCAAGGGAATTATAGACCCATAAGTCTGACCAGACTAGTCTGTAAAGCCATGGAGCATATCATCATGGACCTCATAAATAAAGACATAGGTAACCTCCAAACGCTGGTTCTGACCCAATTCAGCATTGTCAAGGGCAGATCCTGCCTGTTAAACATGGTGGATTTCTTCAAAAATGTAACCAGTTCCACTGTCAAGGGCAAATCAGTGCAAACAACATAACTTGACTTGGCAAAGGCCTTTGACACAATCCCAATCTCAGGCACTACCAATAATCTTAGGGAACTGAATTGTAAACCCCTTTGTTTTAAGATGAATTGACAACTGGCTCACAAACTGGTCACACACTATAAAAGTGAATGACTCCACATCAGCCAGCAGACCTGTCACCAGCAGGGTGCCACGAGGATCAGTGATGGGTCCCCTACTGTTTGGTATAAACTTCACAGAAGTTCAGGCCAAAACTAAGGGGCTACGGCTGACCAACTTTGCAGATGACTGCAAACTGGGTGCAATTACTGAATTCCCCAAATGATGTCAAATTCTTCAGGAAGGTCTTCTGCAGACCAATGACTGTTGTCTTAGTCACGGTCTCAAACTGAATGCAAAGAAATGCATCATTCACTTCGGTAAGAACAATGTCCCTTCACACTTTCAGATGAACAACAATACCCTACATACCTATGAAGTGGTAAGAGATCTGGAATCACAAGTAGAGTGCGACCTTAACTTTGACCACCATGTGTCTATTTCAGTAAGGAAGCTTTCTACGTAGCACACTTGATTAGCAAAGGAGGTTATAACCCCTCTATACTCATCACTAACCAGGCCCATAATTGGGAGTATAATGCCCCTTTCTGCAAGTACCATACAAAGCACCTGAGAGGCCTCAGACATTTCTAACTAAGAAGATCAAGGGACTCCAGCACGTGCCTTACACAGGCCGACTAAAGTCTCTGAATCATACACCAATGCACTGCATGAACACATACACAAATGCATGGATCTCGCCATACCCAATAGAACAAAGACTCTCTCCTCCAAAAAGTGAACTCAATCTGGTGGTCCCCTGCCAAACTCTACAACCGAAGGAGGAAACTGATGCGGAATAAGGTGAAGTCCCAAGACTGGAAAAACTCCCTTATCAACCTCAACATAAAGTTAAGATCCCCTCTTCAAATCATCTAAAGCTAGCTATGAAAACAGAATTGCAGCAGATAGTAAAACCAACCACAAGGCCTTCTATAGTTATGTAAAAAATCTCCACGGCAATACCCAGATTTGCTCTGAGCTACTGCACAATGGTATCTCCTATACCAAGCCAACAGATATTGCCAATACACTGGCCAACAGATTCAGTGCCAACTTTACCCCCCCCCCCCCAGGACCAATCACAATACCAGTAGATTGCCAGGCATCCAGTATTACTGCTGCACAGGTTAAAACAGCAATGTCCAAGGCCAAGAATACAGCATATATGGGACCTGACAATATCCCTAACTGTGTTCTATATGAACTACAGACTACAGAGTGAACTGGCACCTCACCTGTGTGGCCTGTTCAATCACAGCCTCACCTCAGGCTTTGGCCCTAATGAATGGCGCATTCCTATAGCCATCCCTCTCCACAAAGGAGGAGCGACTACAGACCCTGGGAACGATCGTCCCATTAGCCTGACAAGTCTGATATGCAAAACTATGGAACCCATAATCATGGACCTAATAAACAAGGATACAGGGAATCTCCAAACTCTGGATCCCACACAATTTGATTCTGTGAAGGGTAGATCATGCCTGCTCAACTTGGTCGACTTATTTGAGTCAGTCTCCAGAGCTGCGGATGAAGGCCAGGTGGTTCATACAGCCTACCTTGATCTGGCCAAGGCCTTTGATACCATCCCCAACTCAGGAATCATAGAAAAACTCACTAAGCTAGGCCTCAACCCCTTTATCACTAGATGGGTTGCAAACTGGCTTACAAATAGAACCCACAGTGTGAAAGTAGCTGACTCCAAATCAGACTGCCGACCAGTCATGAGTGGAGTCCCACAGGGATCGGTCCTTGGTCCTCTCCTGTTTGGTATCTACTTCTCAGTAGTCCAGATCAGCACGAAGGGACTCTGGCTGACAAAGTTCACAGATGATTGCAAGTTTGGAGCCATTATTAACTCCCCAAGTGATGTTGACATCATACAGAATGGCCTCAATGAGACCACCGACTGGTGTCAGAACCATGGCCTTAAGCTCAATTCCCAAAAATGTGTCGTCATTCCCTGTGGGAAAACCCAGTTTCCATGAATTACCACATCGATGGTAGTCCACTGAACACAGAAGGCATTATAAGAGATCTGGGAACACAGGCTGACAGCAACCTCTGTTTTGACCACCACATTGCCACTGTGGTCAGAAAGTTCTTCTGTGTGGCACATCTCATTACTAAGGGTTTTGCATCCAGGAAGAAAGAGGTCATTGTCTCCCTCTACTCTTCCCTCATTAGGCCAGTCATCAAGTACAATGTCCCATTTGGCATGTACCTCACTAGACACCTGCAACAACTGAAGAGGCCGCAAAAGTACCTCACAATGTGGATCCTAGGCCTTAAATACATGTCCTATATGAACAGACTCAAAAAACTCCAACTATTCTCTGCCTCATCTCGCCTACTTAGAGGCGATCTCTGCTTGACTTACAAAGCCATGTCTAACCCAGATCTGTTAGAAATGCTACATCAAAAGATATCCCAATCCCTCCGCACCACATGCTCCAAAGACCTCAACCTCATTACCACAATCAACAGAATGTGCTGGAGGGACAAGTTCATAACCCAGAGACTGCCCATGCTATGGAATAGACTTCCCATACATGTTAAACAGAGCACCTCACTGGCCCTCTTCAAGAGAAATCTTGATGAGTGGATGGGAAATAGAAAATTCACCCCGGGGATCACTCCAGTGGCTCTACTTGACAAAGGCACTGGGAACTAAGGTTGGGTGGCACAATGCCAGGGTGATCCTATGGACTAGGCTTGTAAAGGCTCCAGGGCCATTAATCTAGTACACACCTATGAACCTGTCACTATACTCCGTATCTTACAGACTTCTTACAGGAGACTTATGCCTGGCTTACATAGCAATCTGTGACCCTAACCTAATGAATGTGCTGCACATCCATAAATCAAACAGGACTAGAGCTACCTCTTCCAGGGACCTAAATATGGCCTGTGACTTTAATAGGATGTGCTGGAGGGACTGATTTGTCTCCTAGTGACTGCTGCATCTTTGGAATAGGCTGCCTATTCATGTGAAGCAGAGCACCCCTATAACACTATTCAAAAGGAACCTGGACAAGTGGAAGGGGCACCGTAAATTCTTACTGGAGATAGCACCCACAACCCTCCTGGACATGGGCAGTCATTATTAAATACAATCCTGGATATTGACTAAATTATCTATGGTATTACTTTGGGATGAAATGGTTAGGCTTGAAATGACCTCCAGTTCAATAGTCTAGTAATCTCCTACGATCGTATAATCATATGACCAGGATCTATAAACAGAAATTAGGGTAATGTGGAAAAAGGACACCTAGACATGTTCCAAAAGCAGAAGGATCAATGGGTCTCATATAGAAGAATTTACAGTCTTATTTAGATAAGTTGCCGATACATGTAACGCCATATGAATTGCAGAAGTCGTCAGTTTTGGTCACATTGAGAGTACTGCGAAGAACACTTTTGACTAACATTAAAGACTGAATCAATACTAATTTCATGAAATGTAATCATACTTTGACTTAGGAATGGGGTCCATTCCCATCATGGTATTAAAAACCCAAAATACTTAGAAGAATTAAACCAGAGAAAAAACAAAACTTTCTCACCAACTCTTCTAAAACTTTTAGTTATGTACTTACCATAACTTCGGATGTATGGGATCCATCTCGCCTACATTCATAACTGATGGGTTCGGAGCCGATCCATCGGCTCCGACTCGGCCACTATATACTAGAACGAAGTCTCTAATTGGCTGGGCTACCCCTTATCCCAGAATGCACCACGCCTGCTTCCCCAGATCTTGTTTGTTCGCTTTCATACCTACATCCAGACACAGAGACATAGCAGCAACTGTAACAAACTAAAGTCCTTCAAGAGAAAAACTCAGTAAGTAGCAACATTCCCTCTAAATCCAATGGGAAGGGGAAGGAGGGCGGGTACGTATGAATGTAGGCGAGATGGATCCCATACATCCGAAGTTATGGTAAGTACATAACTAAAAGATGTAATGGGATCCTATCTCGCCTACATTCATAACTGATGGGACAGCATCCCTAGCACCTAAATCCCGGGTGGCTCATTGGAAAACACTCCTGAAAACTGTGGAACCAAAGGAAGCTCTACCTCGAGAAGCCACATCTATCCTGTAATGAGAAATGAAGGTGTGCGGAGAAGTCCAGGTAGCGGCCGCACAGATATCATCTATCGATAATTTGGAATGGAATGCTGCATAATTAGCCATTGCCCTGGTAGAATGAGCCCTGGCTGGGAAGGGTAGCTCTTTGCCGGACCGTGAATAAATGAAGGAGATGCAATCTTTAATCCATTTGGCTATGGTGGTTTTTGCCACCGGTTGACCCAACCTATTTTCCGCAAAGGACACAAACAGTTGATCTGACTTTCGTGTCTGATTGGTCCTACTTAAATAAAAACGCAGTTGTCTGTGAACATCCAACTGATGGAAAATATATTCTGCGCTATTGGAGAATTTGGGGAAAAAACACAGGGAGCTCCAAGGATTGTTGAATGCATAAGGGGGATGCTACCTTGGGCAAGAAAGAGGGATTTAACTTGAGGGACACTCTGTCTTTGTGAAAGGTCAAATAAGGAGGATTAGAACAGAGAGCCTGAAGCTCTGAGACCCGCTTGGCAGAGGTTATTGCCACCAAAAGGCGGTTTTCCAAGATAGAAATTTTATATCACAAGTAGCTGCTGGTTCAAAGGGACGGGCAGTTAAAGAAGCTAGAACCATATTCAGGTCCCAAGGGGCACAGGATGGGCTATTGGGGGCCGAAGGAGCCACGCTCCTTTAAGGAAAGATTTGCAAAGCCTGTTTGCCATTAAGGAAGGCTCAAAGGAGACATGAAAATTAGAGATAGCCGCCAGTTGGACTTTAATTGTGGAAACTGAAGAGCCCAAATAAAACAAAGAAGCCAGGAATTCTAAAACCTGAGGTACTGGGGCGGTAAGGGGATCTATACCTCGTTGCTGGGCCCAAAGAGCAAACCTCTTCCATTTGCTGGAATACAGTTTAATAGTGGAAGGTTTGTGAGAAGAGGACAAAATGTGGATGACGTCTGGAGAAAGAGAGTTATCTCTGACTAAGGTTGGAAGTGGAGTAACCAAGCGGCCAACCTCAAGGACCTCAGGGATGGGTGAGACTGTCCCGACTGATGAGTTAACAGGTCGGGCACCAGGTCCAGAAACCATGGGCCTTCCACCGCATACCTCAGAAGGAAAGGGAACCAAACCTGACGAGGCCAGTGTGGAGCAATCAAAATCAAGTCGCTTCCTAGATAAATCGCCTTCTGTATCACCTTCGGGAGAAGGGGAACCAGAGGGAAGGCATAAAGTAGACCGGGGGGCCAACTGTGAGCTAGAGCGTCCCTGGGGATCTGCCCCTGAGAGGGAGTCAGAGTGAAGAACTCTCTGCATTTCGCATTGTGAGGGCTGGCGAACAAGTCGCAACAAGGGAGGCCCCACTTGGCGAAGAAGTTTGCAGCCACCCTGTCGTTGAGGGACCACTCGTGGGGCAACAGGAAAGTCCTGCTCAGCCTGTCTGCAATCACATTGGATTTCCCCGGAATGTGCGTTGCCACTAGGAAACGCTGGGTAGCAATCGCCCAATGCCACACTCTCATGGCCTCTCGGCAAAGAGGGTAGAACCTGGTTCCGCCTTGCTTGTTTATGTACCAGACTACCGACATGTTGTCGGATAGAATCGCAATAGTACCCCGGGGAAGAGCATGATGAAGTGCTTGCAATGCCAGTAGCACCGCTCTCATTTCCAGGATACTGATATGTAAGTGCGTTTCGTGAACCTGCCACGTGCCTTGGACAGACCTGTCCAGATAATGACCCCCCACCCTATCTGGGAGGCGTCCGTGGTCACCGTGGCGACGGGAGGCTGAAGAGCAAAGGGTTGCCCCTGGTCCAGGTTGGACCGAAGCAGCCACCAACGTAGGTCCCGATGGCAAATTTCCGTAATCTGGACCAAATGGTTCAAGGGGAGTTCCTGAAAGGACCATTGAACCGACAGTAGCCATTGCAGCACCCGCATGTGCAGCCTGGCTAAGGGGACTAGAAGAATAGTCGAGGCCATCGTGCCCAATAACTGCAGAATCAGTCTGGCCTGAACTCGTGATCTGGGTAACAAGGTTTGAACCTGAGACTGCAGGACCTGAATCCTTTCTACCGGCAAGAATGCCCGCATTCTTCTTGTGTCTAACTCTGCGCCTATAAAGGTAATACGCTGAGACGGCTGCAGCACAGATTTTCCCCAGTTGAACGTGATTCCTAGTGAATGACCCAAACTGACTGTGGTCATAAGTGCCCGAACTAATAGATGCTTGGAGGTGGCAGTAAGGAGCCAGTCATCTAGATAGGGAAACACTTGGAATCCTAGACTTCTCAAGTGAGCTGTCACTACTGCCAGACACTTGGTGAACACCCTGGGGGCTGTGGTGAGACCAAAGGGCAGTGCTCGGAACTGGAAATGACTGGCTCCCAGGAGGAAGCGTAAATGACTCCTGGACTCTTGACTTATCAGGATGTGATAGTAAGCGTCCTTGAGATCTATGGAGCACATCCAGACATCCTTCTCCAATAACGGGAGAATGGACTGAAGGGTGACCATTCGGAATTTGGATTTTTTTACAAAGCGATTCAATGATCTGAGGTCCAAAATGGGCCTTAAGTCCCCTGTCTTTTTTGGCACCAAAAATAGTCTTGAGTAAGTTCCTTATCCGATCTGGCCGGCGGGGACAGGCTGGATGACTCCTTTTCTTAGCAGCTTTGAAACCTCGACCGCTGCTTGATCCCGCTGACTGGGTGGCACATCCGGGATTTTCCTGATAGGAAGAGGGGGGATCTTGATGAAAGGGATGAGATAGCCTCTGGTTATGGTCCGGAGCACCCACTGATCCTTGGTGATAGATTCCCAATCCTGCGGGTGTTCCGCAAAGCGACCCCCGACTGGCTCTGGAGATGCGCAGTCGGGCCACGTCTCAGGGACAGTGAGCGTAGGATGGACCATGAAAGGAATCGCGGTCTCCAGAGTTACGGGGGCCTCTGCCGCCTCTGGGGCGGCATCTTCCTGAATTGCCCCCCCCTGCCTCTAGAGGGGGGATCACTCGGTGGAGTAAGGAAAGACCTTTGAGATTTCCTGAACCACATTTTCCCTCCTCTCTGGGCCTTGGGGTAAGGTCTAGAGGGAGCGGAAAAATGGGCCCCCACGGCAGTCAAGGTCTGGCCCTCCTGCTAGCCAGTGTGTCCTTCACCTTGGGTCCAAACAGGGAGGACCCATCAAAGGGGGCGTCGGCGAAGGAAGACTTAAAGGCCTCCGCAAAGGGACACAAACGTAACCAGGCGTGTCTTCTAAGAGCCACGCCTGTTCCCGTTGCTCTACTCGCCCCTTCGGCCACATATGATATGAGCCTCATGGACGAGTTGACTATCAAAGATAGGATAGTCATCTGGGCGCCAACAGTTTGGGCTAACGCCTCAGGAAGATTACCCGTAAGAGACTCACCTAACTCTTTGAGGAGGTCCCTTTGGAGCCTGGTAAAATGACAAAGATAATTCAGCGACCGCAGGGTAAAGGCCGCTGAAGAAAGGGTATGCTTCCCGTACCTATCCATGCTCCTAGAATCCTTATTAGGAGGGTGAATAGATGTTGAAGCCTCTGCCACGTCCTGCTGAGTGGCAGATGCCACCACCATCGCATCTACTGCAACTCCTTTAGTCGAAAATTCCTTTTGAGGAGGGGCTGAGAGGAACTTGTTGGGCCTGGCAGTCACCGGTTCCACAGTGTCAGGGTGTTCCCACACCCTTCGAGAAACTAAATCTAGTAATTCATCGAAGGGTAGAGACACCCAGGACGCGGAGGGCTGGGCCCCAAAGGCCTTGAGGAAGACTGACTCCTCTGCGGAAGGGGTTTTGGACTGCCAATCGCCTGTCTCAGGATCTCGAGGATATCTGAGAATGAGACGTCATCCGAGGACGATTTTGGGGACCCCTCCGCATCATCGAGGTCAGTATCTGATGTGATAGACTCATCCTGGGAGTCAATGTGCTTCCTCTTGCACAATTTTTTTCTTGGAGGTTCATCTGAAGCGGATTCAGAAGGACCTCCGGAGAAGGAACCCCCAAGGGGGTATCCTCAGGCCCTGGGGCCCCACTGTCATGGGAATGAAGCACACCAGAAGCACCAGTTCCCAAGTCTAGGGATGGTGAGGTAGAGACTTGCTGAGCCAGCAAGGACATGGCCAGCGCACTCCTCATGGCCTCTGGGCTAGGTTTATAAATGCCCTTGGGCAGATAGCCTAGTATGAACCTATGAACCTAAAAGCAGGACCTCCAGACTCTACGGAGGACACAGGCTGAGAGACCACGACGGTACCGGGAATCCCTGTGGCCGACGCTCCGAGGGGAAGACTAGGCACCGAAGCTACCAGTTCCAAAGTGTTCCCCTCGGCCCCGACAGAGGAAGTCCCGGTACCGAACCCTGACGCCGAGGACAGGGTAGGGATGATGGTTGGAACAGAGAAGCTTCGAGGGAGTCTCGGTTCCGACTGGACAACTCTGCTCCGCTCTACCATCACCGACTCCAACGGCTCCGAGGAGGTTGGAGGAGGAATCGGATGCGAAGTGGGGACCGGCTTCGGAGCCGAGTGGGCTGGAGCCGAGACCATTTTTGCAAAAACCAGGGACTGGAAAAGCCTCTGGATAACTCTGTCCAAATCTGAGTCTGACAACCTGGAGGATTTAGAGGAAATAGATGGGGGCCGAGACGACTTCTCTCTCGGCTCCGATAGACCAGGGGACCGGCTCCGAAACGGTTCCAACACCATCGGCACCGGATCCGGAACCGTATGAATAAGCATCGGTGCCAAAGGGCACTTCGGGGCCGGGGGGGAGAGTCTGAGCTGCACACCTCCAACGGCTCCGAGACCAAAGGAGCCAAAGCAGGTGATTCGCCTCTCGATCCCCCAACCTGCGGCTCCGACACCAATGGAGCCGAGGAAAGAGGTATCGAGGCAGACCCTTCCACCCGAGGCTCCGAAGCCATTGGAGCCAAGGAAGAAGAGGTCGACCTATGCTTCTTGGAAGTCGGTTCCGATGGACTGGTCGGAGCCAACAACCTTTTCTTTTTAGAAGCTGGAGAGGAAGGAGAAGCCAAAGCTTCCTCAAAGGAGGGCTTAATAAGGCCCTTAACGATCAATTTATTTTTTCGTTCTTGAAGAACCCTAGAGGAAAAAGCATGACAAACACTACATGTTTCCTGCAAATGTTTCGGTACCAAACAATATACGCAAACAGCATGGCTATCATTAAGAGACATTTTATAGTTGCACTTGGTGCACTTTTTAAAACCAGACTTCTGCTCTTTCGACATCCTATCACACAACTATTTCCACAACGCAAAGCAAACCTTAAAGTAGGGCACGAGCCCTTTGACTCAAAACGGGACTGGCCCGAGATACAGAACACAAAACGGGCAGAGGCCCTCTAACTTAAACGGGCTTAGCCCGATAAATCAGGACGTACAGAGACACAAAATCAACACAACCACACACAAATAAGGGCAAGGGCCCTCTAACTTAAAACGGGCCTCGCCTGGTAAGAAGAAGAAAAAATACCAACAACGAATCAACCCAAAACAGGTTCACACACACACGTAAAGCTGTTAAAACAGCTGTTTGTTAAATTTGTGAAGAAAACCCTAGGTCAAAAGACCAAAAAGTAATCAAAAAATCACTTAGCTCCAGCCAAGTCGAGACCACGTCTAGCTTGAAAAGCAGCAAATGAGATCTGGGAAAGCAGGCGTGGTGCATTCTGGGATAAGGGGTAGCCCAGCCAATTAGAGACTTCATTCTAGTATATAGTGGCCGAGTCGGAGCCGATGGATCGGCTCCGAACCCATCAGTTATGAATGTAGGCGAGATAGGATCCCATTACATCTACACTTACCACTACTTATCCCCTTCCACACTTCTTTATGCCCTCTCATCATTAATAACCTTCAGGCATCACAGAAATCAAAATCTGAACAATGCTACAACCAAGTTGCTAAAATTGCTGCAAATACTCATTTCAGCACCCACCACTGTACAGCACTAAAAAACCTAAACTGATTAGAACTGCCCTATCAACTTACACATAACACAGCTTCTTATCACCTATATTATTATCCAGCATCCATCTGCTTGTCCAGCACTAATTCTCATTCTACACAACTATGTTCCCAGTCGGTCATTACAATCCAGTAACCAAAAACTCCTGTCTGTCCACAAACATGTCAAATCTGCTGGACATGGCCCATACTCATACCATGTTGCTAAGGTCTGGTACTCCTTACCTGCATCCATCAGGACAATACCCTCCTTTACATCCCACATCCCTTAAAACCATTTTGAAAGACTTCCTAGCCAAAAATCTGACTCTGTTCTTGCTCAGCACCGGGATAAACTACATCACTAAATGTGAACAAGTACCTATTCATACCCTTCATCTCCTTGCTCTCCCTTCTTCACTTACTTCCTTACTTCTATAAATTTCCCCTCTAAATATAGTATAAGCCTGATTTTTTCTCTCAGCTCATATTACAAATCATGTTTGTGTTATATTCACTTACCTTTAATTTCTCTAAAAATAGCCTACAATTTCTCTAAATATTAAATCATTGTTGTATAACATCTATCTATTCTTAACCAATGTTTTCATATTGTGTCCAATTTAGTGTAATTATTTAAACTGTAGCTGTTTTGCATTATTTTTAAAGATTGTAAAATTATTGTTCTTAAAATGTTTTATAATACTTTGGAGCTTTTCTCCCTGGACCTCCACTGAAAATGGACTCCTTACCCAGTCAGACAGTGCCAATAATCAAATGTCAATAAAAAAATAAATTAGCAAAAAGTATATGTTGGCAAGTAACTTTAAGTTGAACAAACACTTTGTAAGTCTTATAGCAGAACAACAATAATTAGGGGAAGAGAGAAAGTTTCAAATAAAAACTATACAACACGTCTCTATTTTGAGCAATTATAGCACATTTAACCTGCTTCTGAAAAACAAGTACAATTAACTTTGCTGTATTGGTATTCGCACACAGCAGCTTTAAAGGTAGTTTTCAGCTTAAACAGAAGGTTACTCCACATGGTGGATCCCATATTGAAGAAGGCACTTTCACCAATGACATTCCTTGAACTGTGGTTGAGAAAGTATTTTCATAGTCAGTAGGTAACATACTTAGCAGTAATCCAAAAAAAAGAAGAAAAAAAAAAAAAAAAGCAAGTCCAAACAAGGAAGTAGGAAGTAAACAAGCCCGGCACCACAGGACCAGGAAAATGTAGCTGGAACACACTGCGTGCTAAATACCAGAACGATAAAAGTTTGTAAAGAGAACTTTTATTAGAAACCATTATAAACCAAGCGCTTTCGCTCGGGTAATACCGAGCTTTATCAAGGTGAAACAAGTACTGCTTCACTTGTAGGCTTTAAATAAACATCTCCAAGGTCACGTGACCTCATTAATTAAACCAATAAAATATTCAATCACCATTTTAAAAGACAAGCACATTAGCCTCAAACAGTATTAATAAATTCCTTTCCTGTAAGTAAAAATTTTTTTTAAAAAAACAATTCTTATGAAACAAGATACTAGTTTAAACATATGGATGTAAATATATGACATCATTACAGTTGTTTTACTTAGTTTTTCAAATAAAATCATAGCACATAAAATGACATTAAATATACATATAACAATAAACATAATCACAACAATAATCTGCTAAAATCATCTTACTACGTACATACTATGCTACTGTTATGGTCCAAAACGACTGTAAACCTAACAACCGCACTAAATATAGCCAAGTATAGAGCTGTGATAAAATAACACCATTCTACTAATCCCCATAGATCAAATGTACATACTTATTTAACTCTACAAACGAGCTTGCCTTAGCTTCAGAACACTATTAATATTAATATTTTCATTCAAACCGGGAAACTTGCTGGAGTCCAATTTCAATTGCCAAAATAGTTCCCGGTACTCCAGCCTGATTTCCCAACTGCCACCCCTGATGTCTGGTGTAATTTGCTCGAGAACCATATATTTTAAATGCATGTTCTCACAAAGCAAAGAATGCTTATAAAATGCATTACTCTCTTTACGGTTAGCAATATCATTAAAATGCTCATAGAGACTTCTCCTTAGAAATCTTTCAGTTTTGCCCACATAAAACCCATGACATGTTTCACAAAACCCTAAATATACTACACCCTTCATTCCACAATTAAAATATTTAGTAGGGGTGTACTTAAACTTCCTAGAAGGGAGATAAAAAAAAAACATGATTTAACATAGCGTAACACTGTTTACAGCTCCCACATGGGTATGTGCCTAGTTTCCTGTTAACCCTGTTGTATATCATGCTTAACCTCCAACAATTCTTTTAAGTTCATGTCTCTCTTTCTGACAAAATGTGGGCAAGCTGGAATATGAGATTTTATTTTGTCATGTGTACTAAGGATAGGCCACTATCTGTAAATAATTTGCTCAATATTTAATGTCACTTTATGTGCTATGATTTTATTTGAAAAACTAAGTAAAACAACTGTAACAATGTCACATATTTACATCCATATTTTTAAACTAGTATCTTGTTTCATAAGAATTGTTTTTTAAAAAAAATTTTTACTTACAGGAAAGGAATTTATTAATACTGTTTGAGGCTAATGTGCTTGTCTTTTAAAATGGTGATTGAATATTTTATTGGTTTAATTAATGAGGTCACGTGACCTTGGAGATGTTTATTTAAAGCCTACAAGTGAAGCAGTACTTGTTTCACCTTGATAAAGCTCGGTATTACCAGAGCAAAAGCACTTGGTTTATATTGGTTTCTAATAGAAGTTCTCTTTACAAACTTTTATCGTTCTGGTATTTAGCATGCAGTGTTTTCCAGATACTTAGCAGTAATGTTTTTAGTGGGAGCAGCATGCAGTTATGAGGATTTTTATAAACCAAGGCAGCATACAGTGAGATAGCTCTTTCTGTAATAGGAAGCCAATGAACTTGTTTTAGTATATCATAGTTATGCACTTGCACATTCATGTCTGCAAGAAGAGCAAATTTGAATTTTTACTTTCAGAGGTTTATAGTTTTTGTGTGATCTGAGCTGTGTGTAAGCTAACCAATGAAAGATCATGTTCTAGTTTTGGTATAAAAATGTTTTTAGCGATGGCTGAGTTTCAGGAGAGAGCAGGTGCAAGATGCCATTGCAGAGTTTCAGCTAGGATAGAATCCTTGAGTTAATATTTTCAGAACAGAGGGAGAAGTTAAAGGAGATATTTCATATGAGGCCTACATACTTCTATTGCATGGCATCTGGGATAGCGTTTCCATTGTTATCTTTGGGAAGAACATGTGGAGGGGAACAAGTTTCCTATGTGTAGCAAAAAGCATTACATTACTTTTGGTAGCACTTAAGAGTGTGTTATTATATAGTCAGGAGGTTATTATTAGAACTCTTAAAGTGAGAGAGAAAATGTAATGTACAGAAAATACTTTTATACAAATATTAGAGAGACAGCAGACAACAGACATTTTGTTAGGCAGACTGGTCTCTTTCTGCCATGACCCAAACCAAAAACACTAGAACTAAAAAAGAAATAAATTTAACTGTACAATTTACTTTCATAAATTCTGTTAACTTCCAAACCAAAAGGTAAAAAGGACATGCAGACAAACTAGTCAGTAAAAACTGCAAGAAAAACCGAGCCAAGCTAGAGTTTTCACTGTGTAATACCTTAAACCTTCTGCAGTGGGAAGCCCATGGGATATATGCAAATGACCCCTTAAGGACATTAAGTGTTTTTGCTACATGGCTTCTGAATGTCCATAACTTTTTTTTTAGTTTTTAAGTCTTTTTGGTTGCATTCAGGCCAATAAAGCCAAACCACACTAGCTGTGGACCTGCATATTTTAGCCTTTTTATTTATTTATTTTTCAAGCACCTTTATTGAATTATCACTTGTGACATAGAAAAATTTATATTCATATACAAGTAATCAAAATTTACATTCATATAAAGGTAATCAAACTATATTAACATAACAAATATTATACTTCACATATACTGATTGCTATTTAACATATAACCTAAGCAACATACCATAAATTATTAAATTCCTCCCTTACTTTTGCAAAGAAACATCATTAGCAAACCATCATTTACTACACAGGCAATCATACATTTACATAAATGAAAACAAACCATACCAACACAATCCTAGTTTTAAGCATTTTACATCAGAAACTATACTGACACACTCCCAGTTGCAAACACTATACATCACTTATAATCTATCCAATCTTTCTCACTCAAACATTACACAGCTCATTTAAGTCCTTCCGCCACTCCTCCCATGCATGTATTATTCCCACAACTCCCATTTTTTCCTATGTAGTTTGCTCCTACTCTATTCGAAAGATCTCAATTCCAGCTGTTTTATCTCTGTTACTACATTCACTACTTCCAGAATAGTTGGTTTAGATTCTGATTTCCATTTTCTAGTAATCATTTTTTTTGCATCCACCATAATTAAACACAGCAAGGCCTTACAATATCTAGGCAAGTCAGAGTTTGTATCATTGTTCAAAAAAATCAACTCCCTCCTCAGATCAATCTGCCCATCCAGCATCTCCGACAGTGCATCCCGCAGGGAATCCTTAAAGTCCGCCGACTCACCCCACTCCCAGAAAATATGTTCCCAATTACTTCTTTCTTCCCCTTCACACCTCCCAACATTTGCTATCTGCCTGAAGAAAAATTATCTGGAGTCTACTTAGGGTATAAAAATATCTGTGTAAACATTTCCAGGCAAAAATTCTACTCTTCTAGATTTTGTTGCATATTTGCAAGATGTACATATATGCTCCCATTGTTTCTTTCTGAATTGCTTTTCCAATCTCTCTTCCCAATCCTTTCTAACCTCCTCTGATTCTTATAGTTATTATGCAATATTTTATATGCTGTACTAATTATTCCTTTTTTAATGGCAGCTTCTGTTCCAGATTCTATTAAAAACTCTACTAGTGCTGGTCTTTCTTTTAGAACCCTCCCATTTCTTTCCCTTTGCCTATACTCTGATATCAATCCCTGATAGGAAAGTCAATCTCTAACCTGTGGCCTTTTTATTGACCTCATCAGTAAACTTCAGAAACAAGGGGTCGTCTGTTAACTTCAGTAGAGCACTGAGCCTCCTGGACCATTTTCAGGCTCAACCCAAGAGAGGTGCAAAAAAGCGATCACACATGAATGTCACTGAAGAACAGCAGACATATTTAAATATGATACATCAAATTCAATAATGCATGCACTATAAAAGGACAAACATAATTAAATCTGATATATAGAATTCAGTAAAGACTGTAATATAATTGGTACACACTGCTTACTATATTTACAACTTCCCAGAGAAGGGAAATAAAAAATTAAAAGAAAAGAAGAAATGAGGGGGAAAAAAAAGGTTGGGACATACCTCTCAACTGACCAGTATTTTGCAAAACATTCCAGATTTCAACTTAAATAACAGGCTCCATGAAATACCAAGTGACAACTTTAAATGACAATTTTACAGCTGCTGTAGCTTTAAGTTTTTTGTTGTTGTTGTTAACATGCACATTGGCAAGCATGGGTCAGATTATATGGGCAACCAATTAAGAAAACAGTGACGACAGCGGTGCATGACTTCCTAGAGAAAAGTGCACTGTACCCAGAAGTAGGAAGCGAAAGAGAAGTGTCGTAAGACTTGTTTTGTTACCATTGTTCTTCTTTTTCAGTAACAATAAAACTGGCACACAAGTGGCTGAAACAAGTTTTATTTATTTAACATTTGTTTACCGGGAAAGTCCGACTTGGAACAAAGCCAATTTTCAATGCAGCCCCGGGGAGAAATGCTCCAGACACATGTCCTTGTACAGTTGGAGGAAACTGGATCACCCAGAGGAAAGCCACACTAGTGCATGGAGGACATGAAGACTCCACACAGAAAGCACCCCAGCCAAGAATCAAACCGGAGAACCTCTTGCTGCGAGGCAACAAAGCTACCATTGCACCATCCAAGATGAAGTGTTGACTGAGAAAGATAAAGTGGACAAATATCGCTGTACTTGCTCGACTGCGGTGGTGGTGCTGCGGTAGCGTTGTCGTCTCACAGTAAGACTTTGCCCTGTTCGATTCTCAGTGAGAGCGTTTTCTGTGTGGCGACATGCGTGAATGGGCGTTCCTTCGTTGAAGGTTGTGTCTCAGGCCCGGCAAGGCGGCACGTAAAAATCTACTGCCAATCATCAGGCGGATCAGAGTTCGGCTGTGGCGACCCCTAACTGGGAAAAGCCGAAAGACACAACAACAACAACATCGCTGTACTTGCTCAATACTCAAAATGCATCGACTTCTTTTATTTGTCTTCTTTTCAAACACTTCTGTTCCTCTTGAATTAATTTGTGTTTATGTTGTACAATCAAGCCTAGCGCACACAGTACAATTATTATGCTTGTCCCCTCACATGTTGCTGGGCATATTGTTACTTTCTTATTCTGGCATGTTTTTTATCTGCAGAAATGCATTCTTTTCATGTGTCGATGCTTGTCCTGTTGTTGTCATACCTACATCAATTACTAGTCTGACTCTAGCCTTTGCTCTTTAGATCTCCTTTTCACTTCTCACATAGCATCTACATGTAAAAGCATGGATGAAGATATATATATATATATATATAAAGCACATGTGTGCTCTGATTTTGTCTATCATATCAAAACCTGCATCACTTTATCACCTTGCAAAATCCCAGAAGAGTATCAACTTGGAACACTGGATTTTTAGGGCAGTTGGCAAAACGGTTAAAGTTTACCTTACAAACACAAGGAGCAGGGTTTGATACTCAGATGGGATAACTGGCTAGGCTTAAAACAGCCAACAAGGGGAGTCAGTCTAATACTAACCTATTAAGCAAACATATATCTGCTTCTAAGTTCAGCTTCTCTACTTCCCAAACTGAGTTTTATCTTTCAAATATTTGGTGCGCCTTATAGGCACTTCACACTAACCAGATTATGAAATGGAGCCTGGGTTGTAGATATCCTGAAAAATATGCTGCTCAACAGCATCACTGGCAAAATAGGCAACACACTTACCTTTGGTGCTGGAAGATGAAGTTGCAGGCTCTCTTCCTACACCAGGTCCTTGGATTAACTTCCCAGTACTTACACTAATGTACAGCATAAGGGGGGTGCCACATTCCTGTGTGTGACATCCTTTGGATATCATATTACACGAAGGTCCCATCTACATGAGTTGGTGGTAATGGAAGTTATGTATCTGACATAACACTAGAGCCTTTCTTCATAATACAATGGATGGGTATCAAGCCACTTTTTTTATTCAATCTGGCCATTCTACAGCTCCAAGCCTCAAGCACCTTAAAGATTTTTCCCTTCCACAATCCATTGAAAAATAGAAGTCAAGGAGAAGTGACCAGGAATGTTCCAATATGAACGCTTTATTTAAAAATCACTGCGTTTTCGTCCAGTAAAAGACTTCATCAGATAAAACAACTTTGCTTAACATTTCCTTTCCTTATATACATATTAAATATGTCTCTATCCAATCATAATTCACACTTGTTTTTAAAAATGAGCAAATCAAATTTACCATTACTTAAAATCTCATTGAATATGTTATATTTAAAAACATAAATTCCTTTTATTATAACCACTTCTTATAAATAATGTATTATGTCTCTCTATTTTCTTAATTAGCTTGTTTAGAATAATATTATTCACAGTTTTATATATATGTTTATACAATTTAGATGCATTAATTCAAATTTACTTCACAATGTTAAAAGAAGCATACATATTTGTTAGGGGTTGACGCCACTCCACAATCCCCTTGGCTACTAAGTTCCTTGGGACTGAGACTGCTGCCTAACAGCAAAGGATATAACATCTGGTAGAATTCATAAAGGACGGCCAGAAAAACTTCCAAATCATCTGGCATGTCATCCAAAAATGACAATTTTAAAGGGGGACAGATGTCATACTGGATGAACAAGAATGAAAGGATCCAGCATAATGGTAAGTTCATAACTTCTACATATTACTTATCCTGCCCATTTGGTCTCTGATTACTGGCTCAGAATCCCATGCTATCAGTAATCTAGAGTAGCATCATGATAGGGATACCCTTTAGGACTGTTGCCCCAAAGGAATCCCTGGACCTGTACAAGATTACCAACTTATAATGTTTACTAAAGGTATGCAATGTAGACTAAGTTGCCGCAGCACAAATGTTAGCCACAGCAGAATTTCTGATAAAGGCAGTAGAAAAAGCAATTGACTTAGTAGAATGATCTTTTGGACTGAGAGGAATATATTTAATCTGCATAATGTAATTAAAGGAAATGCAATTAGAAAGCCATCTGGGCAAGCTAGCCTTAGACATTTTTGTGTCAGTCTGTTTGGAGCAAAGAAGATAAACAATTGCTATTCCTGAATGTTTTTTTCTTATGAAGACTGAAATTAATTGCCTATGAACATCCACTGTGTGGAGAATGAACTCTCCATGATTCATAGGTGTGTACTAGGCTAATGGCCCTGGGGCTTTTATAAGCCTAGTTCAAGGGATTACCCTGGCATCGTGCCACCCGACCTTAGTTCCCAGTGCCTCTCTCGAATAGAGCCACTGGAGTTATCCCTGGGATGAATTTTCTATTTCCCATCCACTCATCAAGATTTCTCTTGAAGAGGGTCAAGCAAGGTGCTCTGTTTGACATGTATGGGAAATCTATTCCACAGCACGGGCAGTCCTTGGGTTATGAACCTGTCCCTCCAGCATGTTCTGTTGATTGTGTTAATGACGCTGAGGTCTCTGGAGCGTGTGGTGCGGAGGGATTGGGCTTTCTTTAGATGCATCATTTCTAACAGAGCTGGGTCAGATATGGCTTTGTAAGTCAAGCAGAGATCACCTCTAAGTAGGCAATATGAGACCGATAATAGTTGGATTTTTTTGAGTTTGTCCATATAGGACAAGTGTGTAAGGCTTGAGATCCTCTTTGTGAGGTACTTTTGCGGCCTCTCTAGTTGTTGCAGGTGTCTAGTGAGGTACATGCCAAATGGGGCATTGTACTCGATGACTGGCCAAATGAGGGAAGAGTAGGGAGACAATGACCTCTTTCTTCCTGGATGCAAAACCCTTAGTAATGAGATGTGCCACACAAAAGGACTTTCTGACTACAGTGGCAATGTGATCAAAAGAGAAGTTGCTGTCAACCTATGTTCCCAGATATCTTATAACACCTTCTGTGTTCAGTGGACTGCCATCAATGTGGTAATTCAGGGGAACCGTTTTTTCCCAAAGGGGATAACAACACATTTTTTGGCATTGAGCTTAAGGCCATGGCTCTGACACGAGTCATTGGTCTCAGTAAGGCCATTCTGTAGGATGTCAACATCACTTGGGGAGTTAATAATAGCTCCCAACTTGCAACTGTCTGCAAACTTTGTCAGCAAGAGTCCCTTTGTGTTGACCTGGACTTCTGAGAAGTAGATAAACAGGAGAGGACCCAAGACCAAACCCTGTGGGACTCCACTTGTGACTAGTCATCAGTCTGACTTTGAGTCAGCTACTTTGACACTGTGGGTTCTGTCAGCCAGTTTGCAACCCACCTAGTGAAATAGGGGTTGATGCCTAGCTTAGTAAGTTTTTCTATGATTCCTGAGTAGGGAATGGTACCAAAGGCCTTGGCCAGATCAAGGTAGGCTGTATGCACCAACTTGCCTTCATCCGCAGCTCTGGTGACTGACTCACAGAAGTCAACCAAGTTGAGCAGGCATGATCTATCCTTCACAAAACCAAACTGCGTGGGATCCAGGGTTTGGAGATTCCCTATATCCTTGTTTATTAGGTCCATGATGATGCATTCCATAGCTTTGCATATCAGATTTGTCAGGCTAATGGGGCAATAGTTTCCAGGGTCTATAGTCACTCCTCCTTTGTGAAGAGGGATGACTGTAGCAGTGCGCCATTCAGTAGGGACAAAGCCTCAGGTGAGGTTGTGACTGAACAAGGCACATAGGTGAGGTGCCAGTTCACTCTGTAGTTCATGTAGAACACAGCCAGGGATATTGTCAGGTCCCATAGAAGTTGTATTCTTGGCCTTGGACAGTGCTGTTTTAACCTGTGCAGTAGTAATACTGGGTGCTTGGCAATCTACTGGTATTGTGATTGGTCCTTTGGGGGGGGGGGTAAAGTTGGCACTGAATCTGTCGGCCAGTATACTGGCAATATCTGTTGGCTCAGTATAGGAGCTACCAATGTGCACTAACTCAGTGCAAATCTGGGTATTGTCATGGAGATTTTTTATGTAATTATAGAAGGCCTTGTGGTTGTCTTTAATGTCTGCTGCAATTCTTTTTCATATCTAGCTTTTGAGGATTTGATGAGGAATCTCATCTTTTTGTTGAGGCTGATGAGGAAGTTTTTCCATTCTTGGGACTTTACCTTATTCCGCATCAGTTTCCTCCTCCTCTTGTAGAGTTTGTTTATGGCAGGGGACCACCAGACTGGCTTCCTTTTTTTGGAGGAAAGTGTCTTGGTTCTACTGGGTATGGTGAGATCCATGCATTTGTGTATGTGTTCGTACAGTGCATTGGTGTATGATTCGGCAGTCATGCAACTATTATCCATTTGCATGGGTGCTGTGAAGTTAGTCACCTCTGTTTTTAGGAGCCCAAAGTTAGCTTTGGAGAAGTTTTTCATTTATTTATTTATTTACATTTGTTGACCAGGAGTGTCTGACTGGATGTAGGTCCATTTTCAGCGGAGGCCCGGGGAGAAAAGCTCCACAGTTAAAATAAATAGTTACATTGGATTACATAGTGATTAACAATTTAACATAGCAATTACTTACAACATATTTACAGATGAAGAACATAGTACATCAGTAGACAACTGGAATCTTTATCTGTGAAGTACATAACAGACATTAACAAATGTTACAATAAGATGTTCCTGTTGTATAATTACTAGGCTTATGAGCATCTGAGCTTGCTATAATCAAGGTAGTTAGTGGAGTGGAAAGAAAGGTAGTGGTTGGATGGGGTGGATGATATTAGAGTGGGAGTTGCAAGGGCATAGCCAGCATGTTTTTAGGTGCGCTTTTAGTAAAGTTTTGAAGTGGGTGCATGATGGTACGGAGGTAATTGTGGGTTACCTTTGAGGGTGGTAGGAGGGATGTGGATTTCCAAGGTGATTAGTTTGTGGTTGGATCAAATGAGGGAGGAGCTGACTATTGGTGTAGAGCAACGGTCGCCCATGTTAGTAATGACCAGGTCAAGGATGTTGCTACCTCTAGTGGGGGTAAGAACAAGCTGGTCCAGGGCAATGGAATTAATGAACTCCAGGAAATGCTGGGCAAGTGTATTGGTACACGAGTAGTTTTCCCAGTTAATGGAGGGGTAGCTGAAGTCGCCTAATATGAGAGTGTTAGGTTGGACCCTAATATTCTCCAGGGTGCTTAGGAACGTGGAGTGTGAGTCTTGGGACATGGTTAGGGACATATAGCAGGCTATGACCTAAATCTCTTAATTACCCAGTGCTAGCTGCACCTGAAGTATCTCTGATGCGTTATGTTGGGCTACCAGACTGGAGGTGTCCACATCCTTTATGAATATGGAAACACCACCGCCTTTGGAGCTTCGGTCCAAGTTCTGGAGCCAAAAGGTATAGGAAGAGTTATAGCCTGGTAGTGTAGTGTAGTAGTGCTTTCTGCTGCCTTGAACCAGGTCTCTGTTACAGCACAAATATCGATTTTCTCCATTTTTTAGGAGTGCTTCAAGTCCATTTTGAGATTTAGACTTCTAGCGATGAGCAGCATGATCCTCAGATTGCATTTGTTTGTAACTGTTACGGTGGTAATTTGGTCTTTGGAACACCGCCTAAAAAAGGCACTAGGGGTGGCAAGAGCCTTGGCCAGTATCTGTAAGCCCAGGGGTGACAGATGCAGGCCATTTCTGGCAAAGCATCGAGGTCTGTCAATCATGTCATCCCAGGCAGACAGATACTGGATCCCCTTAGAGTGACACCACAAACTTAGCCAGTTGTTGAAATCAATCAGTTAGTATGACTTGGGAAGAAAATGAGGAATTGAATAGGTTGATTCAGATTACTCTCAGATGCAGTCGTAGGAAAAAAGGAAGGAGTAAGGGACACATTATCTTTATGGAAAATTAAAGGAGGAGGCATGGAAGACAAGGCTTGTAGCTATGAGACTCTCCTTGCAGAAGTAGCTGCGACCAAAAACAGAGTTTTCCAGAACACAAAATATAACTGACGATGCTAGCGCAAATGAGGATTTTTTCAAGGCTTTGAAAACAAAATTTATGTCCCAAGGTGGAATCTGGTCTTTAATAGAATATCATATAAGAAAGGCTCCTTTCAGAAAAAGGAAAATGTAATGTACACCATAATGGAAATTGGGTATAGAAGCCAAATGAACTTTGATTGTGCAATAAGTGGAACATCGGTCAAACATATCTGAAAGAAACTCAAGTATTTCAGGAACTGATGCTGTAAATGGATCATTGATCTGTTGTAATACCCAAAAGAAGAGAAGTTGCCATTTCGTCTTGTATACTCTGTGATTCCTTTTGAGATGTACATAGAATACAAACCATACGCTTACACAAAGAAGGGTGTTCATCAATTACTGGAACTGACAAAACCATATGGTCAGATTTTGGTTGGGAATGTCCAGTCAACGATGAACAGACAGGTGTGATATCACATCCGGACAGGGATCTAGAAGCCATGGGGTGATTTGTCAAATAAGGCAAGAGAAAGAGAAAACAAATTTACAATGGCCAGCATGGGGCTATGAGAATCACCACTGTTTTGCACTCTGCTGATTTCTGTAAGAATCTGGATATTAGAGGAAGAGCAGTAATAGTAAAAAGAAGTCCAATGGGCCACCATCTGACCACAGCATGACTCCAAGACTGTCTATGTGGAGGGATTAAGGCAAAGTAGTTGCTGCACTTGGTGTTGGTCAGGGATGCAAACAGACTGCAGCAAAGCTGGCCCAGAGGCTGAACATTTGAGATGCAACCACTGGATTAAAAGACTACTCATGAGTCATCAGGATGGACCTGAAAAAAGAAATTTTTTTCCTCTGACAGCTTTCAGTTGATGGAGTGGCAACATCTGGAAGCACCTGGGTTTGGGGGGAGGCAGTAAATAGGAAAATGGTAATTAATGTATAGCTTCTGGACATTATCTCTCTCTCTCTCTCACCAAGAGTTCTGCATGACGTCCAACCATGTGGGTGAGCGAAGAGATAAATGGTTTCTGACTGCCTTTGTTTGGGGGGGGGGGGTGGAGACAGTCGGGCAAGCCTACAGGGACACTGGAATTTGTTGCCCAAGAAGGGCCCCTAGTATCCCTGATTCTGCATCTCACCTCACTATCTGCAACTGTCCATTAAAGTGGCCACCCCAGTCACAGACACAGATGTCTGTGGTGAATTAAAACAGTTAATGCTAGGGTTTTCAAAAACCATAAGGATATGGACCTCTTCTGATTCCTACTACAATGTCTTTGAGGGGTCTCAAATCTAACTCTTATGGAAAATATAGTCTTCCCATCCAAATTGCACATCAACAGTTTCTCTTTCACCGAAGGACCAAATAAAGAGTTAGCATGAAAAGGGTAATTTGTGAAAGACAAAATACAGTTATCTACAAAATTAAAAAGGCATAGCCAGGCATAGTGTAAAGAAACACCGTCATCTGTTTCAATAAAGGATATTCCATTTTTAACTCAAATGTACATTAGCTACTATTTTATTGTTTTGGAGTGCGTATTTCAAAGTTATTTTTATTAGTGAAGTAGGTGCATAAATAAAAGTTATGTTCTTACCATAACGTTCCATGTTAGTTGTCTTTTTCTCGCCTTCTTCTTGCTGGATGGGTTCGGAGCCGACCTCGGCTCCGACTCGGCCACTCTAAAAGCTCGAGAGTTGGTTCCACCGGCTCGAGGCTCCCCTTATATCCCACAATGCTAGGCGAGAGTTACCCCAGATCTCGTTTGTAAGCTAACCCCAGCTTATAATAGTAACAGAATAACTCTAAACAGAGTCCACCTCTAACAACAGGGAGAAAGAAGGGTGACCTACATCCTGATTCAGGAGATATGCAAGCAGCATATGCCTAAGAAAAGAGGTGGTAGAAAGAGAGGTCACAATCACAACTCCTCTAGGTCTGTCCAGGCCAGGGGGAAGGAGGGTGGGACGCAAGAAGAAGGCGAGAAGAAGACAACTAACATGGAACGTTATGGTAAGAACATAACTTCTATATGTTAAGTTGTCTATCTCGCCTTCATTCTTGCTGGATGGGACCGCGTCCCTAGCACCTTGTCCCCGGTGGCCTAATGGAACAGACTCCTGAGAACAGTGGAACCAAAGTTAGCTCTATGCCTAGAAGCTAAATCCAACTTATAATGAGAAATGAAAGTGTGAGGAGTAGCCCAAGTAGCCGCTGCACAAATGGTGTCAATAGGCAGTCTGTCTTGGAAGGCTAAGGAAGTAGCCAAAGCTCTGGTAGAATGGGCCTTAGGTTTATTAGGCAGCTTTTGGTGTCTAATCTCATAAACAAGGGTAATCAGAGATGTAAGCCATCTAGATAATGATACCTTTGAAACTGAAAGTCCCTTTCTGCCTTCTGCATAGGAGATAAACAGTTGGTCAGATTTTCTGAATTGTTTTGTTCTATCCAAATAGTACCTCAACTGACGATGAACATCTAGCCAGTGTAATTTAGTTCAGACCTATTGGAATATTCTGGAAAAAGACAGGAGGTCAATGCTTTGATTTAGATTTGACGTCGAGACTACCTTAGGCAAAAAGGACGGGTTGGTTCGTAAGGATACCCTGTCCTTATGGAACAATAGATAAGGAGGTCGACAGCTGAGTGCATGAAGTTCTGAGACTCTTCTAGCTGAAGTAATAGCTACCAGAAAGAGAGTCTTCCATGATAGCAATTTTAAAGAACAGGAGGCTGCAGGTTCGAAAGGGGTAGAATCAAAGAAGTAAGAACTAAATTTAGGTCCCAAGGAGAAGGAGGATTTCTTATAGGAGGTCTGAGAAGAAAAACTCCTTTCAAAAAGGCTTTGCAAAGCTTGTGGGACATTAAGGCAGACTCAGAAATACCCACATGAAAGTTAGAGATAGCTGCCAATTGAACTTTAAGAGTAGAAGGGGATGAACCTGCATGGAAGAGTTCAGCTAGAAAATCAAGGACTATTTGGATGGAAGCAGTGAAAGGATCTATGTCCCTTCCTTGAGCCCAATATGTGAAACGTTTCCACTTACTCAAATAAATCTTCCTAGTGGAAGATTTATGGGAAGCTATCAAAATATCTCGAACAGAGTGAGATAATTGAGGAAGCCTGGCTAAGGTTGGAACTGGAGGAACCAAGCAGTGAGGTTCAGAGGGGAGGGAGCGATGTAACTGACCCGATTGATGGATCAAAAGGTCTGGAACTAGGTCCAGATGCCAAGGTCACTCCAGTAGAAATTGATGTAGAAAGGGGAACCACACCTGTCGAGGCCAGTAAGGAGCAATGAGGATCAACGAGGCCTTCTGAGCGATAGCTTTCTGTATCACTTGAGAGATTAGTGGGAAGGGAGGAAATGCATACAGAAGTCCCCGGGGCCAAACTTGGACTAGAGCGTCTCTGCTGGGTTGGCCTGGTAAAGGGAATAGGGTGAAATAATGTCTGCACTTGCTGTTTTGGGGAGTAGCAAAAGATCGCAGCAAGGCTGACCCCACTTGAGAAAAATCTCTCTCACAACAGAGTCTTTCAGAGACCACTCGTGAGGCATGAGGATAGCTCTGCTCAATTTGTCCGCTATTTGATTGGACTTCCGGGATGTGCGTTGCTATCAGAAAACGCTGAGAAGAAATCGCCCATTGCCACAATCTGAGTGCTTCTCGACACAGGGGTAGGACCTGGTTCCGCCTTGTTTGTTGATGTACCACACTACAGACATATTGTCTGTCTGGATTGCAATCGTTCCCAAGGGAGAGAGTCTTGAAGGGCTTGCAACGCTAAAAGCACTGCTCTCATCTCCAGAACATTTATGTGCAAGTGGCATTCGTCTGGTTGCCATGTGCCCTGGACCGTCCTGCCCTGATAATGCCCCCACCCGATCAGGGAGGCGTCCGTTGTCAGAGTAGCAACCGGAGGGAGGAACAAAGGGTCTTCCCAACCAGAGCTGAGGGAAGACATCCACCACATGAGATGATTTCTGCACGCCTGCGTGATCATAATGGTGTGGGACATTGGAAGTTGCTGGTATGACCATTGTGTAAAGAGCATCCATTGAAGGATTCGCATGTGGAATCTGGCTAATGGAAGCAGAGGTATGGCAGCCGCCATAATTCCCAACACTTTCAGAACTAACCTGGCTTTGATTCTGTTGTTGTTGAAAAGGAGTGAGACCAGTCTGTGTATGTCTGTTATTCTCTGATCTGTTAGCCTCGCAGACATGTCTACTGTGTCTAGATTTGCGCCTATGAAGGTAATAGTACGACAAGGCGACAAAACAGACTTTTCGCAATTTATTGAAATGCCTAACTTTTGACAAATGCGAAAAGTGTAATCCCTGGCCATCAGAAGGAGATGCTTGGTGGGAGCTGTGAGGAGCCAGTCGTCCAAATATGGAAACACCTGGAATCCTTGTCGTCTCAGGTGAGAAGCTACCACTGCCATGCATTTGGTAAACACCGGGGCAGTGGTGAGACCAAAGGGCAGAGCCCTGAATTGAAAATGACTGGTTCCCAGCCTGAAGCGGAGGAATCTTCTGGAGCATCTGTTCATTTTTATGTGATAGTACGCATCCTGAAGGTCTATAGAGCACATCCAGTTTCCTTTTCCCAATAGGGAAGGATGGACTGCAGCGTGACCATCCGAAATCTTGTTTTCTTGACTGATCTGTTCAAGATACTGAGATCCAAAATTGGTCTCCAGTCCCCTGTTTTCTTTGGAACTAAAAAGAACCTTGAGTAGATTCCGGATCCTTGCTGGTCTGCTGGAACTGGCTGAATTGCTCTTTTTGCAAGCAGTTTTGAAATTTCCAAAATCGCTAGATCCCTTTGCGCGGGTGGAACATCTGGAAGGGATTTTTGATTGTTTCGAATGCGAAGAAAGGGGATAGAATAGCCTTCGGAAATGATGGACTGTACCCATTTGTCTTGAGTCAGGGATAGCCAGGCTTTTGGGTACAGTGAAAACCTTCCCCCGACTGCCTCCGAAGGTGGGCAGCCGGGCAACACCTCAGGGATGCTGAAAGGGCTTATCAGAGAAGGCTTCTCGATTGCCCTGGTTCTGCGGAGCCCCTGCCTCGAGGCGGCGTCTACCATTGTTATTTCCGCCTCTGCCTCTGGCAGGGTAACGACTTTGTGCGTCAGGCGAAGTCCCTTGATTTTGTTTACGGAACCACATTTTCCCACTTTTCTGGCCTTTGGGGTAAGGCCTAGAAGGAGTAGAAAAACGGACTCCGACAGCAGAAAGAGTCTTGCCATCAGTCTCGCACCTAGTCAAGGTTTCTTTCACTTGAGGACCAAAGAGAGATGATCCATCAAACGGGAGTTAGTGAAAGACGTCTTGAAGGGTCCAAAATTGCATAGCCGCATCCAGGCATGCCTACGTAAGGCCACACCTGTCCCTGCGGCCCTACTCGCTCCATCAGCCGCATAAGAAAGGAGGCGCATGGAGGAGTTGGCTATGGAGTTAAGGGTAGCCAGCTGAGTGTTCATTTTATCTTGAAAACCCGCAGCTGTAGGATCCTTCAACATGTCACTCGCTTCTTTAATCAAGTCCCTTTGAAGACGAAAGTGAAATGGCACAGGTAGTTCAGCGAACGCATAGTAAATGTCGCTGACGAAAACATCCGCTTCCCGTACCTGTCCATGGACCTAGATTCCTTGTTAGGTGGATGGACAGGTACTGAAGGATCAGCTAGTTCCTTCTTAGTGGCAGCAGCTACCACCATAGCATCCACAGAAACTCCTTTTGTCAAGAACTGCTTGTCTGCTGGTGCCGTTATGAATTTGGAGGGTCTCCTGGGAGTGAGGTCCACTGAATCAGGAGCCGTCCATGCCTTTTTAGCAACCACCTGCATGAGGGGGTCAAAGGGGGGGGACACCCAGGAGGTGGAAGGGCGAGAGCCAAACGCCTCAAGATATACAGATTCATCCTCCGAAGGGTTAAGGGCTAGCCAATTTCCCCTCTGCTTCAGGATCTCTAGAATGTCTGCAAAAGAGACATCTTCAGAAGGGGAACGGGGGGAACCCTCGGAATCATCTAAATCTGTGTCAGATGTGATGGACTCAGGTGAGTCAATGTGTTTCCTCTTACACTTCCTCTTCCGAGGGGGCTCTTCTGCGAAATCAGGAGAGGCCTCGGAAGAGGATGGAATGCCCACAGGCGGTTCCTGAGGAGCTGGCTCTCTGCGGTCCGGGATGAGGGAGTGAGTCGACTTGACCTGAGGCACCGTAGAGGGAGGGGCGGACGGCGCCGACTGTGGAGTAGAGCCAGGCTCTAACACACTCCGCATGACCTCGAACGCACCCCTGTCAGGCAAAGCCAGAGGTCCCCGCTCCGAGAAGCTGAAAACCTCCCTCGGCACCGACAGTGATGGCTCCGAGGCCGATGTCGGAGCCGAACTCACCAGCGCCGAAGCTCCGAGAGGAAGAGCGGGGTCGGACAAGGGTCCGATGCCACTCAACCCCTCGGAGCAGACTATGGAAGTCCGGCGCCGAGATTCTTCTAAGGAAGAAATCGGAGCCGACGATGGAGCCGAAGACAATTGTATCGGCTCCGACGCTACCACAGTCTCGGTTCCGACACGACCCGGCTCCAAGCTCAACGGAGTCGGAGGAGGAATATATTGATGGACAGGGGCAGGCATCGACTGATGAGTCGGGCTCTGAAGCATCTGGGCCAGTGCCTCGGACTTAAGAAGTCGACTCACTACCCACTGAAGGTCATGATCCAACAGCCTCGATGACCTAGAGGAATGAGATTTATGGCTCCGTTCAGACAGCAGGGGAGATCCTGGAGCCGAATGAACGGAGCCAAGGGATGGTGACCTGGACCTCTTCCTCGATGTCGGCTCCGAAGATCTGGTCGGAGCCGACACGGGAATCTCTATTACCTCGGCTCCAGCCGGAGCCGAGGGAACCACAGAAACTGTGGACTGAGACTCATTGGCTCCAGCCGGAGCCGATGTAGGCGGAGGTTTAGAAGCCTTAGGTCTCGGCTCAGTTGCTGGAGCCGAAGACCTAGAAGCCTTGGAGGGCTTCCCTGAAGAGACAGTAAGGGAATCCTCAGGCTTGAGTAAACCTCTCAAAATTAATTTATTTTTCCTTTCCTGCAGGACCCTGGGACTGAAGCCATGGCAAACAGCACAGGAGTCCTGCAGGTGCAAAGGCCCCAGGCAGTAGACACAAGAAGTGTGACCGTCTGTCAGAGACATTTTCTGACAGCACGCATCACACTTCTTGAAGCCTGAGACCTTTGATTCTTTAGACATCCCAAAAGTGCAATCACACACACAGTCAAAAAACACACTGATTACACCCTGTCTAGTTTTAGCTTAAAATAAAACAACTGACTAAGTTTTAAATTAAGAAAATAACACACACACCCACTAGGGAAGGAAGAAGGCCTGAAGGCCCGAGGGAAGAACTTAAAGTTCTTGTGGGGAAAAAACAGGAATTTTAAGAAAAAGGTCAAGAATTCCTCTAAACTAAGGGAAATAAGTATAAAATTTAAAATTAAAGGGGTTTAATTACACTAACTTTACAAGAAAGTCACTTACCAAGAACCGGTAGAAAACCAACACCTCGATCGCTGTAGCGGCAAACGAGATCTGGGGTAACTCTCGCCTAGCATTGTGGGATATAAGGGGAGCCTCGAGCCGGTGGAACCAACTCTCGAGCTTTTAGAGTGGCCGAGTCGGAGCCGAGGTTGGCTCCGAACCCATCCAGCAAGAATGAAGGCGAGATAGACAACTTAACATCATATTTTAAGGAATGAACTTCTCACCCTCCACACTGCAAAGTTTCTGCTTCGTTTACTTAGGGTACAGAGCTGGGAGTGGTAAGCTTATGCCAAAACCTGTAAAAGTAAAAGCTATTCAAGTGTGGCCAGTTCCTGTTGTTAAAAAGCAAGTGGGAGCATTTCTAGGGACAGCAGGATACTGTGCCTAGTTGTGGTGCAGTGGCTGCACCCCTTACTGATCTAACTAGGAAAAATAAACCAGATAAGGTAGTGTGGACCACAGATTGTGAACAGGCATTCGAAAAACTTGAGAGATTTTGGGAAGACCCCCTGTGTTAGCAAGCCCAGATTATAGTAAAGAAGTTGTTGTGCAAGTAGATGCTTTAAATTATAGGGTGGGGTCTGTACTCAGCCAAAGGAGAACGGCACCACAGTGCAGTTAATAATGCCAGTGCAAATGGATTGCACAAGAGAGGAGTGGATTGATATTCACAGACAGACCCATTTTTCTCAAGCATCATTTTTCAAGGGTCACTTGAAAACTGCTTGAGTCATGGGGGTGTGTGTGAAGAAATTAGATACTGTCATCTGTGCTAGTATGTCTGGCTGAACTCTTTGTACATAATTTTAGATTAACCCGCTATGATATTGTAAATAAGTTCTTACATGTTGATTTATAATCTGTTAGTACAGACTGTTTTAAAAACGAACAGTGATTCTTTACATTTCTAACTGCACATATTTGTGAAGATGATTCTAAATCCAGACTGTCTCAATATCAGCTGATCTGTAGATGTCATCGGAATGTTGACAGTTGCTAAGCGTTACTGTCAGCGGCTTAAAGACAGGAAGGAACTTTAGTAAAACAGCTATCATTTGATTTTCAAAATATGAAATAATTAGAACTGGAACATATATATTCTAGAATAGTATGACAAGTATTATAATATATTACATATTCTAGATAGTGATAGATACATGTATTTTGTACAGATATATATATTTTAGATTTATATAAGGTAGACTTTTTTGCTTAATTCCATGTCTATTGCTAGGGATATGTATTTAGGGCTTGAATCTACGTAAATGAAGGTTGTTAATTCAAATGCCCGTTGTTTTAATTTATATATGTGTTTTTTTATGATACCTGTCACACTATTCTAGAATATGTAATATATTATAATACTTGTCATACTATTCTAGAATATATATATATTTTTAAAAAAAATTTTACATTGTTTAATAATAGAGTGCCTATTTATTTAGGTATTTATATTTATTCTTGTGAATAAGTGAGCTTGTTTCTTTAAGAAACCCATTTTATCTTTTGTTAACTGACTAATTGATTACACATAAGGGTATATATACTATAGGTTTTTAATCTTATTTTATGGTTTGATAAAGCTGACAAGCGAAAACGCTCACCTGCCTTTTATTTTCTACAATAAACTGTGGTCGACAGTTTGTTTTGTCTTTTTTGGAAAGTATTATCTTATGGATTTTGAAGCATCTTGATAAAGTTTATTTTATGGTCTGAAGAGACGAGGATTCTGCTTTATACATAGACTTTTTTTGGCTGAATTACGGAGTGCTGTGTACCTTGTGTACTGGGACTTTCTACTATTGAGACTGCATAGGTAGTACTTGCGCACCAATATTACAACATTTTAGTCTATAAAAGAGCCTGCTGAAGACAGCTGAAGTCAGTTGTCAGCCAACAGCCAGTTATAGTTGCCAATTGCAGTTGTCAGCTGTTCACAGTTGTACTGTGCAGTGAATACCAAAAAGGATTCACCAAGAACTGTAAGCCTGCCCTTGCTCTGTTGTAATAATTTAGTTTAGATCAGGGACAGTATTCTTTAGTCAGATAGGAAAATCACAACTAACCAGTTAGAGTTTTTCTAAATGCTGGATTTACATCCTTCAGCACTGATTTCATTTTCCTGGTGATTGAGTTCTGTTTGTTTATTGGAAACTAATGTTTTATATATTTAATCATTTTTGCTCATTGTTAAATATTTTTATTAACTTACATTGTAGTTGGTCAATCAATGTTTTCTTTAGTGACTTGAGTGCGCTTATATCTGCTTTGATAACTTCCTGGCCCACACTGAAAGCCTGGCTGCTTTAGGTCATTTGCTATCATTTCTTTTAATATTTAATTTTAATAATTGGACATCCCTTTGAAAGGGCATGGAGACTCTCTCTGACTGGGGGCAGCAGATTTCTGTATTATTTTGGGGAAGGGACACAGCTGGAAATCTGTGTCAGGCTTACCCATAAGTGTTTGGATGTGTGTGATTTAATTTATTTAAGTGTGAGTGTATCAGAGGTCTTAAACTGGGACACATTGCTCTGAAGTGTGTAATAAGGAGTTATATTTGGGGCGAACAGAAGTATACAGTCCAGTCCCAGGTTACAGAGCATGTTCCTGTTGTGATCTTATGGGAAATTGTGAAATACTACTTCTGTTTAAGTGACGGTCTCCTAGTAGTGAGGACTAAAGCTCCTAAGTTACTGGCCCAGGATAGTAAGGCACATCACATTATCGTTGGCAGTCTGGTTGGATATTATCCAGATGTCACACATGGCATCTCACTGTGATGCCTGTACCAACTGACCTGAGTAGGCTGCTCCATCGGCAACATAATGTAAGAGCCGCAAGGACAGATTTGTAATGTTACAAATGGTGCACTCTGTTAACTCTGTTTCCTCTGCTCCTGTTTGGGTGGCCTTCTCAAAGAGTAAAACGCTTGTTCCTTTAAATCTGTTTGGAAGCAGTTTAAGTGTGTGACATAATTTAATGGGATCCATACTGATCCCCAAAGGAATTTTTTACTGAAACAAAAATGGCCGGGCATACTTATGTGAAAGTGCTTTTCACCGAAGAAGCATTTTTGCGGAAGTATGCCTGCAGCTAGAGGGAGTTGTGGGGGAATGACTGTTGCGGAGACCGTACTTTGGTGCGGATAAGGGAAAACATCCCTTCTCCTCACTGTAGTGCAATCTCGGAGTGAGAATATTAAAGTGGGGGGTGTGGGGGTGCAGGGGGGCTTGCCCCCCCCACATAAACATTAATTTACTGTTGTTTTTTTTTTTTTTTAACACACTTTCGCGAAAGTGCTTTTTCAGTGAAAAGTGCTTTCGCTAAAGTGTGTTCGGTGATAGCGGATTCGGACTGTTGAACTTTCATTCAACAGTCCTAGATCCAATTTAACACCCTCAGGACAAAACTGCTTGATAAATAAGCCCACTTCCCCCATTCTGTCCATTTCACTAGACTTCTTGTTGGGCAGAGGGACAACAGATGTTTCAACAGACAGCTCCTTCTTGGTAGCTGCTGCTACAATCAAAGAATGCAACAGATGTTCTTTGAACCAGTGCTGTCTATCCTTAGGTGGATATAAAACTTTGCCTGGCGTCTTGGGGATGGATTCAGAACAATCAGTTTCTTGCAGTGTTCTCCTGACAGCCAAATCAATCAGATGGCTGGCAGCAGGGAATCATTCAGTAGGTAAAGGGTGAAGAGGGATACTCCTCAAATAGCACATTTTCTTCCAGAGAGGGTGGGACAAAAGGCTGTGATGCTTTCTCCCTCTTCAATTCCAGACTCTTGACAAATATGACATCCTCCAGAGGGGATTTGGAGGAACCCTCTCAATTATCTAAATCACTGACAGATGTGGCAGGCACCAAAGGGGAGGCAATATGCCTCCATTTGCACATTCTCTTCCTAGGAACATGGGGACAGCAGTGTTTAACCTCTGGGGAAAAATCCGAATAAGCCTTTACCAGTTTTTTAAGGCTATCAGCTCTGCCCTGACTTGGGAGTTCCTGAGGAGCAGACTTTTGGTTGCTGGAGGCTGTACAGCTTATGTTGTGGGAGCAGAAATTAATCTTTCCATAACCCTGAGCTCCGACCCCTAGTGTATCGATGCTAAAAAAGTCCAAGAACTTCGTATGTCCCTAACAAAGTGAACATAAGTGACATTCAATAAGGGATCACCAATAATGAATACCCAGAGGGCTTTGAGGAGGAAATCAGTGTCAATGTATCAAAGGCCAAAGTTTCTTGCATTGAAAAAAGGCACCAAACATTTTGGTGGCAAAGACCAAGACAAAGATTTGGCTTACAGCACTTATTCAACATTGAATGCCTTGGCATTGAATGACTCAGATTAGAAAGATCCAGAGACTAGATAAGGATACCAGGTGATTCCAGATATACAGGCTCCATGTGGTGTCTTGGCTCTGAAGCCACAAGCCACAGGTGCTGAAACATGGACCATGGAAAGACTAAGAAAGGAGACAAAGGGCCAACCCAAAAAAACATGGAAAGGAAAGGGGGATGGGATGACAACCATTTCAACATGCATCTTCAAAAAGGCTCTCATCATATATTCCCAATCCACAACACTTGTACTTTAGAAGGATCTGATAAAATGAAGTGAGAAAGAGAAGGAAGGCCTGAAAACAAACCTGAATAATTTCCTTTCAGAGGAATATCTGCTTACCAAAGGCCTCAGAGACTTACCTCTTACTGATTTATTTAGTCATTTATTATTTTATTTTTGTTTACTGGGAAAGTCTGACTGGGCAATGAACCCCTTTTTCAGTGGGGGCCTAGGGAGAAAAGCTCCAGAGTTGCAATAATACATGAAACAGAGTAATAAAAACAAAGTCATAACAACACATGACACAGAATCTTAAAACAAGCATATGTATCTGTGACAATCATTTATGGAAATTTGTACACTACTCTCATATATATACCTATTGGCCAAAGTATAATAATATTGTAAGAGGAACAGAAGAATATAAAGGTAAAACCAGTTTCTACAGAATGTTGCTATGCTGTAAGTTTGAGGGTTAGAGAGTTATTTAACAGATTCACAGACTGTTACTAGGCTAATGACCTGGGGGTATGTGTGGTCTTTCTAAGCCTAGCCAAGCTTTCCTGAAAGAATAATACTGTCGTGTATACAAACAGGACATTGAGGGCCAGGCATTTATAAGCTAACTCTGTCCATAAGGGACACAGATGCCAAAGCTAGTGTAAACTTCCTATTCCCCATCTACTGGTAGAGGTTGTGCTTAAATTGGCTAACAGACATACTCGGATTCACATGGATGGGAAACCTGTTCCATAGGAAGGGCAGTCTCTGAGACACAACTCTCTTTCCAGCATGTTCAGTTTAAGTCACAGACAAAATTCAGGACTTTAAACCTTGCATTTCGGGTACTGTTTGACTTAAGAATATGCAGGAGATTCATAAGTGTGGGGTTTGCTGACGCCTTGCAAGCCAGGCATAGATCACACCTCACACTCTGCCTCTCTAAGAGAGACTGAGTAAAGGGAAAGGACTTTAAGGGACTCTGCATAAGGCAAGTTTGTTATACCTTGTATGCTCTATTTGCTGCATAGCCTGGTACATATGGAAGGGAGCACTGAATTTCATGACTGATCTGATAAGGGTGGAGTACAGTGGGATACTGACCTCTTTGGACCTAGATGTCACGCCCTTACTTATAAGATGTACAACATAAAAGTATTTCCTCACCACTGTGGCCACATGATGGTTGAAGGTAAAGGCTACTGCCTACATGCATATTCAGATCCCTGACCACTGGGTCGAATCTTAAGGGCATATTACCAATACGGTAATTAGCTGTGATGTTTGACTTCCCAAAGGGTACAATTATGCATTTCTTAGCACTGAGTTTAAGACCATGGTTTTGGCACCATTTGTTAGTCACAGATAGGTCTTCTTGAACAATGCTAGTGCCTGCAGGGGAGTCAGTGATAACCCCCAGCTTGCAATCATCTGCAAACTTAGTCAGCCATAAACCTTCAGTGTTTGCTTCCACTTCAGAGAAACAGATGCCAAAAAGGAGTGGGTCCAATTCTGAGCCCTGGGGAACTCCGCTAATGACTGACCTCTTGGTAGAGGCGGCCTTATTTATATTGACTCCAGGCTCCTATCAGTAAGCCAGTTGGCTATCCAATGGGTGATAAAAGGGTTTATACCTAATTTAATGAGCTTGTCTATAATACCCGAGTACGATATTGCATCAAAAGCCTTGGACAGGTCAAGCTGTGTACAGTCTTGTCCTCAACCATTGCTTTAGTGACCCTCTCAAAGAAGTCCACCAGATTAAATATGCATAACCTTCCTTTAAAAAAGCCAAACTCTGATGGGTATAGCGTCTGCAGGTTACCTATGTCCTCCTTTATCATGTCCACAATGTTTCTTTCTATGGCTGATCAGACTTATAGGCCTGTAGTTATCCGGCTAGGCATTACGACCTCCTTTGTGCAGATGAATGACTGGAACCATCTTCCATTCCTTGGGCACAAAACCTGACTATAGGCTCCACATGAAAAATGATTCAAGTGGACCAAAGAGGTTATGTTTCATGCTATTTAATAAGCATCCCATGATGTTACCCAGGCTAGTCTTATTCTTAATAGGAGTGGGCACAGCTCACTCTACACAGCTATCAATATGGCTATACAAGGATTTGGTAAATAGCTCAGCATATGCTATGGTGTTTACTGAGTTTGGGGGTGCTTGGAATTTAGCCAAGGTATCACTTAATAGAGAGGTGTTAGCTTTGGAATAGTTCCTAAAGGTTTTTGGTTTCACTGGATCCCCAGAGATTTCTTAAGTTCATAGGTAGGTACTAGGCTATTGGCCCTAGGGCCTATATAAGCCTAGCCAAACGGTACCCTGGCTTTTGCCACCTAAGAAAATTATTTTCCTGTATCCCTGAATAGCAGAGCCACAGAAGTGATCCCCGGGGTGAATTTCCTATCTCCCATCCAATCAAGATTTTTCTTGAAGAGTGCTAATGAAGAGCTTTGTATGATATAGATAGGTAGTTTGTTCCAGAGTATGGGAAGTCTCTGAGACAGGAATCTACCTTCCAGCATGTTCTGTTTATTGTGGTGACAAGGTTTAGGTCCCTAGAGTGTGTAGCTCGGAGGGATTGGGATGTCTTTACGTGGAGCATGTCCAACAGTTCTGGCTTTGACATAGCTTTGTATGTTAGGCAGAGATCGCCTCTGAGTAGGCAATATGCGACAGAGTAAAGCTGGAGTTTTTTGAGACGCTCTGCATAGGGCATCTGTTTGAGGTCAGTAATCCTCTTTGTGAGGTATTTCTGTTGCCTTTCCAGTTGTTGTAGATGTCTTGTGAGGTACATACCAAAAGGGGCGTTGTACTCTATAATGGGTCTAATGAGTGATGAGTAGAGGGGAACAATGACCTCTTTTTTCCTGGATGAGAAACCTTTTGTGATGAGGTGTGCCACATAGAAGGATTTCCTGACTACTGTGGCAATGTGATTATCAAAGGAGAGACTACTGTCCACCTATGTCCCAAGGTCTCATCACACTTTTGGTGTTAAGTAGACTACCGCCTATGTGGTAGTTTATGGGTACAGAGTTTTTACCAAAAGGGATGACAATACACTTTTTGGCACTGAGCTTGAGCCCATGGCTTTGACACCAGACATCTGTCTCAGTGAGCCCCTATTGTAGGATGTCCACAGAGATTTGATTATGGCTTCTAGTTTGCAGTCATCTGCAAACTCTTTTAGCCTGTACTTCAGAGAAGTAGATACGAAACAGGAGAGGACCTACGACTGAACCTTGTGGTACTCCACTTGTCACTGGTCTGAAGTTGGATTTAGAGTCTGCTACTTTCACAGTGTAGGTTCGGTTAGTGAGTCAGTTGGCAACCCATCTTGTGACATAGGGATTTATACCTAGTTTAGTGAGTTTGTCTATAATTCCAGAGTGGGGGATGGTGTCGAAAGCCTTGGCGAGATCTAGATAGGCTGTGTGTACCACCTACCCTCATCTACAGCTTTGGTGACGGCTTCAAAGAAGTCTATCAGGTTTAGGAGACATGATCTGCCTTTTACAAACCCGAACTGGGTAGGGTCCAGAGTTTGGAGATTGCCAATGTCATTGTTTATAAGTTCCATAGCCTTGCAGACCAGGCTCGTTAGCCTAATGGGGCGGTAGTTCCCAGGGTCTGTGGTGGCTCCCCCTTTGTGGAGTGGGATAACCGTTGCTGTGCGCCATTCAGTAGGCACAAAGCCTGAGGTGATGCTATGACTGAACATGGCACTTAGGTGGGGTGCCAGTTCGTTCTGCAGTTCATGTAGAACACAGCTTGGGATGTTGTCTGGTCCCATGGATGCTGTGTTCTTGTCTTTGGAGAGTGTGTTTTTTACCTGTGCAGCCGTGATTACAGGTACTTTGCATTCTTCCGGTATAGAGATGGGCCCTTTAGGGGATGAGAGAGGGGTAAAGTTAGCACTGAACCTATCTGCCAGGATGTTGGCAATATCAGTTGGTTCTGTATATTTAGTGCCATTATGCTGTAACTCAGAGCAGACCTGAGTGTTGCCATTGAGATTCTTGGCATAGCTATAGAATGCTTTGCGGTTGTCTTTAGAATCGGTGGTGATTTTGTTTTCTTAACTAGCTTTGTAGGATTTTATGAGGGATCTTAGCTTCTTACTGAAGCTGACCACGGAGTTCCTCCAATAATGGGATTTTACTCTTTTTTGCAACAGTTTCTTTCTTCTGTTGTGGAGTTTGTTTATAGCAGGGGACCACCAGTTTGGCTTCCTTTTTTGGAGGATAGCATCTTGGTTCTGTTAGGGATTGCACAATCCATGCACTCGTATAAGTGCTTATAAAGTGCAATTGTATAGGATTCAGCAGTCGTATCTCTATTGTCCGTCAGCATGGATGTCATGAAGTTTGCCGCTTCTGTCTTAAGAAGTGTGAAGTTGGCTTTGGAGAAAATTTTTATGGTGGTTTCCCTAATGGGGGGTGGGGTTGAGATGTGGATGTCTAGGGTGATTTGCTTGTGGTCGGATCTGACCAACGAGGAATTGACCTCTGGTGTGCCCATGTTGGTAATGACCAGGTCTAGGATATTGCTGCCCCTGGTGGGGGTGTGGATAAGTTGATCCAAGGCATTGGAATTTATGAATTTAATTTTTATTTCAGGCAATACTGCCTTATGGTTCATAGGTAGGTACTGGGCTAGCTGCCCAAAGGCATATATTAGCCCAGCCACATTGTGCGGTATTCACCGCCCCTTTGGTTAGTTCCCTAGGCCCCTTGATCTAGCAGCTAGTACCCTTGGCCCCCTATCTAGTAGAGCTGTTGGTATGATCCCTGGTGTGAACTTTCTGTTACCCATCCACTCGTCAAGGTTCCTCTTGAAGAGTGATAGTGAGGGGCTCTGTTCCATAGCAAGGGAAGTCTTTGCGAAGGGAATCTATCCCTCCAGCATGTTCTATTCATTGTTGTGCTGAGGTTTATATCCCTAGAGCGTGTAGCTCGAGTAGATTTTGTTTTGCTAAGATGGAGCATGTTCAACAGTTCTGGGTTGGACATGGCTCTGTTGTTAGACAGAGATCACCTCTGAGAAGGCGGTATGCAACAGCGAAAAGCCTTAGTTTTTTTCAATCGTGCTGCATAGGGCAACTGTTTGAGGCCAGTAATCCTCTTAGCAAGGTACCTCTGTGGTCTCTCCGGCTGCTGGAGATACCTAGCCAGGTACATTCCAACTGGTGCATTGTACTCAATAATGGGTCTGATGAGGGAAGAGTAGAGGGGCACCACCACATCCTTAGATCTTGATGCGAACACTTTCGTGATCAGATGGGTCACATAGAAGGATTTTCTAACCATCTTGGCAACATGGTTATCAAAGGAAAGCTGACTATCTACTTGGGTCCCTAGATCCCTTATTACTTCTTCAGATTTCAGGGGGGTTACCTCCTATGTGGTAGTTCGCAGGTACTCTGTTTATTCCAAAGGGGATTACTACTCATTTTTTAGCATTTAGCTTGAGACCATGGCTTTGACACCATGCATCAGTCTCATTAAGGCCCTTCTGGAGGATATCCATGTCGGCTGGAGACTCTATTATAGCACCCAGTTTGCAGTCATCCGCAAACTTGGTCAGCCACAGCCCTTCAGTGCTTGCCTGTACTTCTGAGAAGTATATGTCAAACAGGAGGGGCCCCAGGACAGAGCCTTGAGGCACACCACTCGTTACAGGTCTGGATTCGGACATAGATCCAGCTACTCTTACTTTGTGGGCTCTGTCTGAGAGCCAGTTTGCGATCCATCTTGTGACGTAAAGGTTTATGCCCAGGTTGGGGAGTTTATCAATAATACCCGAATGGGGAATGGTGTCAAATGCTTTAGCAAGGTCAAGGTAAGCCGTGTGTACCTCCTTTCCCTTATCTATAGCCTGAGTAACTGTCTCAAAGAAGTCCACCAGGTTCAGGAGGCATGATCTGCCCTTGACGAAGCCGAACTGTGTGGGGTCAAGTGTTTGGAGGTTCCCAATCTCTCCATTTATGAGTTCCATAATGATTCACTCCATTGCCTTACAGATCAGACTGGTCAGGCTTATTGGTCGGTAGTTCCCAGGGTCGGTTGTGGGCCCACCCTTGTGCAGCGGAACCACCGTTGCTGTGCACCATTCTATCGGCACATATCCTGTTGAGAGGCTGAGACTGAACAGGGTATTCAGATGCGGGGTTAATTCATTTTGGAGCTCGCGTATGACACAGCCCGGGACACCATCTGGTCCCATGGAGGCAGTGTTTTTAGCTTTAGATAGAGCCTTATTAACCAACGTATCAGTAATAATTGGAGTTACACAATCCCCTGGAATAGTAATAGGCCCTGTAGGTGGTGGTGGTGGTGGTGGTGGTGGGGGGGGGGGTTTGCACTGAACCTATCAGCCAAGATGTTGGAAATGTCAGTGGGGTCAGTGTATTTTGTTCCATTTTGTACTAGCTCAGAACAGACCCGAGCGTTGCCATTTAGGTTTTTGACGTAACCATAGAAAGCGTTATGGTTATCCTTGGCAACCTTTTTTTTGAAATTGGCTTTAGTTGACTTGATGAGGGCCCTCAATTTCTTACTAATGCTGATCAGAGATGATTTTTCTACTTGAGATTTGGCCTTTTTTTTTGTCTAAGTCTCCTCCTTTTATTGTATAGTTTGCTTATGGACAGGGTCCACCAGACTGGTTTCTTCTTGCTTGAGGAAGGAGTCTTGGTTTTATTTGGGATAGCACGGTCCATGCAATCCTGAAGATGTATATAAAGTGCCTTGGTGTAGGATTCTGCATCCTGGATATCATTATCCTTCTGCAAGGGAATAGTGAAGCTTTCCACTTCTGACGCAAGTAGTTTGAAGTTTGCTTTGGAAAGTTTTTTTACAATGGTTTCTTTGACTGGGGGAGATGGAGGGGTGAGGACGTCCAGGGTTATCAGCTTGTGGTCTGATCTGACCAGAGAGGGAGTGATAACAGGTGTGGTACAATGGGCGCCCATATTTGTGATGACTAAATCCAATATGTTGTCCCCTCTAGTGGGAGAATATACCAGTTGTTCAAGGGCATTTGAATTTATAAATTCTATGGACCGCTGGGCATAGGAGTTAGAACTTTGGTAGTTCACCCAGTCTATACCAGGGTAGCTGAAATCACCCAAAATTATGGTGTTGGGTAGGACCTTTACATTTTCCAATGCCTCAAGGAATGCTGAGTGAGCATCTTGGGACATGGTGGATGATCTATAACAGGCTACAACTTGAAATGTGGTTTTGCCTGCTGATAGTTGCGCATCGATGATCTCTGGGGCATCATGCTGCGCCACTAACCTGGAGATGTGGGTATCCTTGATGAATATGCATACACCTCCGCCCTTTGTACTGCGATCCGGTAACTGAGGCCAGAAGGTGTGATATGAATTGTAACATGGTAGTGCTGGGGTGCTCTCTGGAGCCTTGAACCAGGTTTCCGTCACTGCACAAACATCGATTTTCTCCATACTGAGGAGTGCCTCGAGTGCGTGCATTTTGAGGTTGAGACTTCTGGCATTACCCTTAGTTTCTGGTTACCTGTGCTGGCTACGGAGGTTGGTTTGTCCTTTGAGCCTTGCCTAAAAAAGGCATTATGGGGATGGCAAGAGTCTTGGCCAGTATTCGAAAGCCTAGGGGTGACAGGTGCAAACCATCTCTGGCAAAACAGCGAGGCTTGTCTATCATGTCATCCCAGGCAGACAGACACTGGATCCCCTTAGAATGACACCAGAAGCTTAGCCAATTGTTGAAATTGATCATTTTGTCTTTGTATTGTGGTATCACTCTAGGTAAAGGTAGTATGCTACTCAAGATCAGGGTCATACCAGCTTGGGCTACATGATCAGAGAGCTCCTCAATGTCAATTTCATGTAGTCCAGGGAGGTACGTCTTAGATCATTCACACCAACATGTACGACGACAGCGTCATACTTATACTTGTTCTGGAGTGACCTAAGTGCCTGTGTTATGTGGCGGATCTTAGCACCCGAGAGGCAGCTGACAGTAACCTTCTCCTTGTTCAGCCTGGTGAGTGGAACATCTGTGTGCCTTACTATAGAGTCTCCTATTACTAGTATGTTGGGTATGGTGTTTTGCCTTAGGGGTACACTGCTGAGGTGAATTATGTGTTTTCTGGCTTGTGTTTGGAGGTGCAGGTTACTTGCTTGTCTGCTTTGGAGGGCACGGTTTCTTTTTCAGATTGGTACCTAGTGCCTCCGAATATGTTTTTGTGTATTTATGTCCATGTTTTGCCGGTGCTTGTTTTGTAGATCCATGTGTGACTGGTGGTGTGATGCTAGTGTGTCTCTTCTCCTCTTGACTGTCTGTTACAGTCATGGGTTGAGAGCACTTAGCCTCCAGTCTGGCTGTGCATTTGCATCTCTCACAAGTGTTTGTGTCTAGAGGTAAGAGGAGAGGGTTGTCTGTATACATCAGGCAGTTGTGACATTGCCTCAGGATGCCCAATTCCACCAGATGAACTGGAGAGTACACCTGAAGCTGACCTCTGGACATGCTTGGAAGAGTGGTCAGATTGGATGAGACAGGACATTACACTGGGTGAGGAACATCATTCCCCCATGTTTGTGAGTACAAGGTTAAGGATTTTTGCATCCCTGAAAGAAGAGTATAGTTAATTCCAGTAGAACTAGAGTGATTGAGTGGAAGAACAGTTGAAGCTGGATAGAATTAGCTACAAAATATTATTACATATGGTTCATTTACACAGGAGACTCTCTATTATTCTAATGTACTTACCTACTGGCAGATTAGGTGATGAGGTCAGAGAGGGAAAGTAAAGGGAGAAAGATGTTGGGATTATCTTGGTTATCCTTATAATGATATTATATAATACATATTATAAAGACTGGATTATCCTGATTACCCTTATAATGATAACTGGCTCAGAAGAAGTTGTCTTGGTAGAAGGTTGTTTGGTTGGTTCAGTGTGTGGCGGAGGGGGTCCAACCTCAGCATTTCGGGCACTGAGGAAGGGCCAAAATCATCAAACCTCCTCTTCATTTGCTTGATATCTTTTGAATTCTCTTTGCCCGACTTTGGCTTCTCAACAGGAGGATCGGAGGAATATGACCCTTTGATATTATGTCTATCCACAAGAGATTTAGGCCAAAAGGTCTTATAAATGGTGCAGTCTGCGGATAAATGTTCCGGCTTCAGGCACACCACACAGAGGTCACCAGTGTCCTTGAGTTGGAATTTTGTAGCCACATTTGGCAAGCTTTCACAAGTTTTGCTTTTTTTCTGATTTATCCTTAACCATCCCTACAAATTAAAGGAAATTTCTTCCCAACAATCACCAGCACATTTACAAGAAGTTAGAAAAAAAAACAGCTAACAACAATAACTACAAACAAATGACAACTGTAATAAATACATATAGCCATAAACACTGCTATTTATATGTCTAATGCCTGATGACTTGAGGAAAAGAGCAAAAGGGCATTAAAGTCAGAATAAAGAATGAGAAAAATCACAAAATGCAAAATATGATCATAAAGGAGAAGTATTCCTAAAAGGAATAGGGTTAAAAAACAGTAGAATGAATAAACAATGAAAGGAGCACTTAGATGTGGCCAAGGATTCTGTCTCGATGCCAGCAAATGAGATTTGAGGAAACTTAACAGCCAAGAGGATCATGGGACGGAAACATCTTAAAGGAGCTTGAGACTTGGAGCTTTGGTATGTACGGACTGGATTCGACAAGTGTCTTGGTACCTGTCAGAGGGATAGGATGAATAGCATCTATAGTTTTTAACTGTCTTATTGCTGGAGAGCAGGACACATCAGGGAGAAATGAAAACTTGTATGACAAAAAAGAGAAATATGAAAAGGGTCATACCGATAACTGCTTACAAAAGTAAGGCAACGTCAGCATATCAGATGAGATACAGACATTAATACTACCTATCGCAACAAATCAGATTCATAAGTACATCATTATTACACTAAATTAAACCACAGTTCCTCAGAACAAATTTATTTTATTTGTACTGTTGATTGCATTAGTCCAACTAGACCAGTGGCCTCTTTTCACAGGAGAACTGAGTTGGTAATCACACTAACTAGGGGAAATACAGCCCAGCCAAGGCACAAGGGATCTTTCCCATAGTGTTTTTTCATATGTTTCTCAGGATATTTTACATCCACCTGAACAACCACCAACTCAAACAGGTGGGGCCTCACCAACATTTTGTCTGATGGACATAGTATTCAACATACAGCACCACATTATGCTGCACTACATAGGTTCATAGGTGTTTACTACGCTAACAACCACAAGCGCCTTTTTAAGCCTAGCCATGCATCCCAAATCTCTGACAAGTTATGGCACCCTTGATAAGTTTTAGCAGGGGCTTGGGAAATAAAACATTTACAAGCAGGGGCGTGGGATATGAACCATTTACAGCCTGCTTCTGTCCATTGGAGACATAGCAGCCAAACTAGGGATGAATTTCCTGTTCTCCATCTAACTGTCTAAGTTACACTTATTCGGTTAGGAAGGAACCCTGCTTCACATGGGTGGGGAGTTTGTTCTAGAGAAGGGGTAGTCTCTGGGATACATACCTCTCTCTCCAGCATGTCCTATTTATATCACAGGCAAGGTTTAAGTCTTTAGAACGTGTAATTCTGGTGCTGTTTCTTTTGCGGATATGCAGGAGGCACATCAGAGTGGGTTCTGACAATGCCTTGTATGACAGGCATATATCTCCACTCAACAGCGTGTAGAAAACAGAATACAGGGATAAGGCTTTCAGGTGGTCTGCATAGGACATGTTACTTATGTTTTAGTGAGGAACCTCTGTGGATATTACAATTGTTGGGATATGCCTTGTTAGGTATATACCAAAGGGTGCACTGTACTCAATGATAGGTCTAATGAATGCTGAATACAGTGGGATAATAACTTTCTTGGACCTAGATGCCATACTTTTGTTTATAAGTTGCAGAACTCAGAATGATTTCCTCACTACTGTAGACAAGTGATAGTCACAGACTAGATTACTCTGTGTGTGTGTCCCCAAGTCCCTGACTACTCTGGACCAACTCTTAGGGGTGTGTTGTCAATATGATAGTTACCAGGGGTGGATAACTTTCCAAAGGATACTATTATGCATGTCTTTGCTTTTAGTTCAATCTCTTAACCATTTTAGTAGGGTCACCTTAGACAAAGATCTACCTATCCTTGGTCCTGAAAAGGCGACAAACAATTGGTCTGAAGTTCCACAATACTTAGTCCTGTCAAGATAAAATCCCAGCTGTCTGTGAACGTCTAACAAATGTAAACAGTATCCGCCTTTGTTAGAAAAATTGGGAAAGAAAACTGGTAAATGAATGCGTTGGTTGATGCTTGACTCAGAGACCACCTTAGACAGGAATGAAGGATTAGTTCTCAAGGAGACACTGTCTTTATGGAGGATTAAGTACCGTGATTTTGCACAAGGTGCCTGAATTTCTGAAACTCTCCTGGCGGAGGTAATAGCTACGAGAAATAAAGTTTTCCAGGAAAAGAACTTGAAAAGCAGCAGCTGGCTCAAAAGGAGGTAGTACCAAATATTGTAAAATTAATGTAAGATCCTATGGGGGTAATGGATCCTTGAATGGAGGTTTGATAAGTAGGACGCCTTTGAGAAACACTTTGCATAAACAACGGGAAATTAAGGGTTGGTTATCACATCCATTGTGAAAATTAGAGATGGCTGCTAAGGAGACTAACAGTTGAAGCAGCCACCTCTTGGTTGAAGAGGTTCACTAGAAAATCTAAAAATGCTTTTAACCAGGGCCAAAAAGGCATCCAAATTATTTTTAGAAGCCCAAAGAGAACATCTTTTCCATTTACTGGAATACAGTTTCCTGGTGGAAGGTCTACGGGAAGCCAGAATAATTTTTCGGACAGGGCAAGTAATATTAGATTGCCTGGCGACTAATGGAATTGGAGGAACCAAGCAATGACGTTGATAGTGGGAAGATCTGGGTTGTGACGCACTTGAGGGTGTGACAGAAGATCCGGAGCTGGGTCCAGAATCCTAGGTTGATGAACCAAGTGAGACCACTGGAAGGGGAAACAAACTTGCCTGGTCCAGAACGGGGCAATGAGGATTACTTTGGATCTCAACCTCTGGGCTTTCTTCAGAAAGAGGGGAATAAGGGGGAAAGGCATAAATGAGGCCCGGGGGCCAATCGAAGAGGTCAGCATCTCTCTGTGATTGTCCCTGTGGACGGAATAGGGCAAAGTATGCACTGCACTTGTTGTTTACTGAGGAGGCAAATATGTTGCAACAAGGTTCACCCCATCAACAAAATATTATTTGAGATTTAGAGACCACTTGTGTGGCTATAGGACGTGTCTGCTATCACGTTGAAGCTCCCCGGGGAAGTGTGTTGCCACAAGAAAGCAGTTGGAGGATATTGCCCATTGCTAAACTCTGAGAGCTTCCAGGCAGAGGGGTAGGACCTGATTCCACCCTGTTTGTTGATGTACCAGACTACCGAAATGTTTTCTGACTAGATTGCAACCGTTCCTGGAGGAAAAGCATTTTGAAAGACTTGCAATGCTATGGGCACTGCTCTCATCTCCAGAATACTGATGTGCAAGTTGGCTTCTTAAGGAGACAAGTGACACCCCTGGACTGTCCCAGTAATCAAGGTGCCTCAATCCCCACCACTGGCAACAGTGAGGAACGTACACACTGGAAGGATGACAAGTACACACATAATCAAGTGCAATTTCCCTTAAGAGCACACAGAGATCAGAATCAGTCTGGGGCTGGTTTCTCCCCCTTTCTCCAGATCCCCAATAAGACTTCCCACTGGCACAGCTATAGGATGGAGATCTCAGCTGAGTGGCCAAACCAAGATCTCCAGTACCCTCTCTATCCAACCACTGCTTCGTGTCCCTGCCCAGTTAGCTGGCACGCACACTCCTGTAGATTTGATTTATATACAAACACACACACACACACCTGGGAAAGGCTGGCACAGGTTTTCTAGATGTACCCCCTTCTGCCTAGACTATAAGGTAGTTTCCACTGCCACCAACCAAATGTTATCAGCTATTTTAAGGTGGCTTGATCCCTCTGATGGGGTGAACATTGGGGATTTTTCTTCGAGAACATGGAATAATGTTGCAAGGGATACTGTAGCTTCTGGCAATGATTTTCTGCACCCAAGAATCAGATGTTATTTGTCACCAGGCTGACTGGTGCAGAGAAAGTCTCCCCCTGACTGCTTCCAGAAGTAAGCAATTGGGCCTCCTTTCAGGAGCGCTGGTAGGGCTGTCCAGAGAAGTAGTCCCTGGATCCCTGGTTTCGCAGGCCACATCTGTCTCGGGGTCAGCGGCTTCCATCAGAGCTCCCCCCATGCCTCAAGGGGAGCCGGTGCCATGTGTGTCACAGATAGGTCCCTGGGACTTCTTGAACCACATTTTGAAGGATCGTTGAGGAGTGGAAAAACGAACACATTCACAGCAGACATGGTCTTACCATCTTTTTCACACCTGGCTAGTGTGTCCTTTACTTTTGGGCCAAAGAAGGAAGATCCATCAAATGGAGTGTTGATGAAGGAAGACTTGAAGGGCTCCGTAAAGTCACATAAGCGCATCCAGGAGTTGCCCAATGGCAACACCAGAACCCGCTGCTCTGGTCATCCCTTTGGCTGCATGAGCAATGAGTCACATGGATGAGTTTCATATAGACTCCAGGGTGGCTAGCTGCGAGGTGACCTTAACTTGTACCTTGCTGGACACAGCTCCAGCCAGCATTTCTGACAATTCCTTAATCAGGTCTCTCTGGAGCCAAGAAAGTGTGTCATAAAGTTCAAAGACCTAAGTGCAAAGGTCGATGAAGCATAAATCCGCTTTCCAAACTTGTTCATCATCCTACACTCCCTGTTAGGAGGATGAACAGAAGAACTCTCATCGGCTAGATCCTTTTTGGTGGCAGCCACCAAGGCATCTACTGACAAACCTTTCACCCATGACTGGCGGTCTTCTGGTGGTGATAATATATTCTGTCAGGTCTCCGGGGAATGGCCACTGTGGCTTCAGGAGTCTTCCAAGCCCGCTGCGTGATTATCTTGATGAAGTTGTCAGCAGGTGGGGACACCCAAGAAGTAAATGGCCGGACACCGAACGCTTGCAAGTACACAGTTTCCTCAGAGGATGGGTCTTGGGACTTCCAGTTACCCCTATTTTTTAGAATTTCTAGGATGTCTCAAAAGGAGACATCCTCAGAGGGTGAGCATTGGGGACCTTTCCCCTTCATTGAAGTCCATATCTTCTGGGACAGATTCTTCATGAGAATCCAGATGCTTCCTCTTGCATGTCCTCTTTCAGGGTGGCTCCTCAGTGGGAATCTCTGGGGAGGACTCCTAAGAGGAGGGGGCCCTGTACCTGGGCAAATTGAAGTTTCAGTGCTCGATGTCCTGTCATAGTGATCGCCATCTACGCTGGACCAGAGGAAATGGAAATACATCATTCCGATGCGGGGGAGGGGGCAGCTGGAAGCCTGTGGAGGTTATGTCCCTCTCCATGACCTGAAATTCGGTACCCCTTGAAGAGGAATGGGAGCCAGAAACCGAGAAGGACCAGCTCAAAACCGAACTCACACCCTGCTCTGAGGGTCCACCTTCCCAGGATGGAGCTGGGGAAGGACCCGCAACTGGAAAAGTTCCTGGAACCAAGATCGGCACCATTACAAAATCAGGAGCTGAATCGAGAACCACAGAACCGATGGAGGGGTCTCGGCCCCAAGACTCAGTCGGCTCCACAGCAGGAACCGACGACATCAGAGCAATATCCAGTGCTGAGGTGGAAACATCTAGTACTGGGGGAATCAAAGAGCTGGGCTCCGAAACTGCAGTCAAAGTCAGAGGAGGAAAAGCAGGAGTCCCAGAAGAAAAGGTCTCCAATCCAGATGGGAGAGGGACCTGAGAAGGGGCAGGAATACCTCTGGCCAGCAACAGTTGACCCACCAACCTTTCGAAATCTAACTCAGAAAGACTACTGCAGGACCGCACTGAAAGGCCCAATGGAGAGACTGGTTGTTCAAGGAATAGACTAGGCAACTTGTCCATGAAGGGTCCTACAGTCAAGGGATATCTTGTCCTGCGCATTTCTAAAATAGACTTTGGCACAGAGAGGGTGGGCAGAAACTGTGGAGGTGCCAATGTAACTGTCTGTTGAGGCAAAGGCGGTGCCGAGCCAGAAACTATAGAGGCTGGGGCCGACAACGGTGTTGATGGAACCGTGGAAGCTGATGGTGCCGAGGAGGCACTAGACAGCAGTACTGAAACTTTGGCTGTCAGTTCTGAAGGATGCGGAACTGAGGGTTTATGTTTCAGAGCCACCAGAACCGAAGGTGATGGAAGCAAATGTCTTTTCTTTTTTGGTAAATCCTGTGGTATGTCAGCCTTGGACACGTCTTCACTAAAAGCAGATTTACGTAAACCTTTCAGCAGGAGCTTGTTCCTACACTCTGCTAAGGTTCTTTGACTGAAACCTTAACATATGTCACAATCCAGATGAGGCGCACTTAGGCAGTAAACACAAGAAAGATACCCACCAGAACTGGGCATCTTCCTATTACAATCTTGGCAACGTTTGAAACCAAATGTGTATTTTGTTGGTTTATCTAACATTTTGATGCACTCACTCACACACAATAGAAGGGAGGCTCTACCAGCAATGGTAGATGAGATTACCAGAGGAAAAGGGGCAAGTACCAATGATGGTAACCAAGGTATATATATATATATATATATATATATATATATATATATATATATATATGGGTCTACTACTAATGCCCGACACGATTCCCGACAGAAAACTCACCGACGCCAGATGACCGACAACACACAAACCCGACAACGCAAAACACCGAACACCATTACACCGACACACGGAACGTAAACAACACGCGACACTACATAGCATACACACTAGCCCTGACCCAAACCCTAACCCTAAGGTCCGACACTATCGCACACTTCACCTACCTGCACCCTAACCCTAACTCACTTAACCCACCCCTAGCCCAAGCTCCGACACTAACGCACACTTCACCTACCTGCACCCTAACCCTAACTCACTTAACCCACCCCTAGCCCAAGCTCCGACACTAACGCACACTTCACCTACCTGCACCCTAACCCTAACTCACTTAACCCACCCCTAGCCCAAGCTCCGACACGAACGCACACATCACCTACCTGCACCCTAACCCTAACTCACTTAACCCGTCCCTAAACTACAGTCCCTCACTAGCACACACTTACCTTACCCGAACCACACCTCCGACACGAACACACACTCACCTTTCCCACAGCCTAACCCGACATCCCACAATCTCGAGCACTTACCTGACCGCTCCTAACTCCGTCACCATCGCACACTTACCGCGTCGCGATCGCACATTCCCTTGTCGGTCTTTCCGCTGTCGGCAAATCACCCTGTCGGTACACTTACCTGTCGGTCATCTGGCGTCGGTGAGTTTTCCGTCGGGAATCGCTTCGGGCATTAGTAGTAGACCCATATATATATATATATATATATATATATATATATATATATATATACATATATATATAGGAAGCGAAAAAATTGAAACTTTTTTTAAACTGTAATCAAAAAATATAGAAAAATATAAATCACTTAGCTTAGAGTATGGCTGATGTGTCTTGCTGACACAGCGGCAAACGAAATCTAGGGTAATATACACAGTAGCATTATGGGTAGAGGACTTGGCTCGAGAGTTTTTGGCTGGTGCGAGCTGTATAAGGCCGAGCCGGTTTCCGAGTATCGGAACTGAGTCCCAACTGTCAAGAATAAACGAAGATTGACAACGTCAGATCAGAATACAGGGATAGGGCCTTGAGGTGATCTGCATAGGACATGTTACTTACGCTCTGTATTCTTTTAGTGTGGAACCTCTGTGGATATTAGAATTTTTGGGATATTCCTTGTTAGGTATATACCAAAGGGAGCATTGTACTCAATGATAGGACTGGTAAATGCTGAATACAGTGGGACAATAACTTCCTTGGACCTAGATGCCATACTTTTGTTTATAAGTTGCACAATATAGAATGATTTCTTCATTACTGTAGATACGTGACAGTCACAAGTTAGATTACTGTCTGTGTGTGTCCCCAAGTCCCTGACTACTTGGCCAACTTTTAGGGGCGTGTTGTCAATATGATAGTTACCAGGGGTGGATAACTTTCCAAAGGATACTAGTATGCATTTCTTTGCATTTAGTTTTAGTTCCTGGCTCTGACACCAGGTGTCTGTCTGTGTCAGCCCTTCCTGGAGAACATTTGTGTCAGTGGGAGATTTAATGACAACTCCTAATTTGCAATCATCTGCAAATTTAGTCAGCTAGAGGCCATTGACATTGGCCTTGAATTCAAAGACGTAAATTCCAAAAAGCAGAGGTCCCAGGACCAATCCCTGAGGGACTCCACTTGTGAATGGCCTCTTTGTGTCAATACTGTAAAATTAATCCAAGTATTTGGAATAGAAATTGAACCTGCAGCCTTTTGACCTTCCAGCACCAAAGGCAACTGCAATATCTGTTGAGCTACTGACACTACAACTTTTGTATCATCAATGGCCAACACTTCACGATATATAGTATTTCATCATATGTGAGATTTTATATTATCATATTAGAACATTCACTGACTGAAAGGAGTTTGTCCATTACCTTTACAGGAAATACATTTGCAAGAACAGTCTCTGTGGTCTAAAATCTTGGCCTGAAATTTCAGGTGATGTGCCTGGGAGGGCATACAGACAACAGACACCCCATGGAAGTTGCCTCCACCAGTGGTGACATACTCCTTAGATGCCCTATATGCTTCACTTGCTGGTTCTCATTCTCCAGCAGAAACTGAGACATTGGGTACACACCTAAACATGCCCTTTCATCCATGCAGAGGGACAGGGACAGGTATTACCTCATATACTCTCTCCCATCATGTTTCGGCTCCTTCAGCACTTGGGCGGCTACTCAGCCCTTGTCTGTGTCACAGTTGAGCTTCACCTCTCTCTAAATGCTACTGAGGCAAATAGAGTTTATCACATTTCTTATATGCAAGTAGCTGATGTTACCCTGCTAAAGACTTTCTCCTTAGTCACGGACACTATTATTGAGAGATGAAGTTCCCTAATCTTGTGCTTGGGGGAACAATATGACTGGTGTACATGTTTGAATATGAGAAAGGCAAGTAAGAACGTGGCTATATCTGTAAACGGAAGCTAGCTAATTTTACTTAATAAAATGCAATGATGCTTGAAGGAATCAAAACATGTAATAAACCTATAAAACATTTGAGTGTTTTTGGTAACAGATTGGTGTTCTCTAAGTTTCCTAAGAAAGGCAGAATGCAGTCAGATCCCTAAGTAGTTTAACCTATCAGCCTGAGTTAGTATAATGCTAATGGGACTATTTGATGTGGTGTTAATTTCTTGGAAGACGCTAAACCCATTGTTCTTGCTTATTACTATTTGCTAAAAATTCCCCCAAAAGCCTGATGAATTCAATGTGCACTTTCTTTTGAATGCTTCCTTCTGACAGAACCACCCTTCAATAGAACAAAGTCAAACACACACACACACACACACACACACACACACACACACACACACACACACACACACACACACATTCAAAGTAGAAACCCACCAAATAAAGCAGTAGCTTATTAATATACAATAATGAGTGAAAATAAATCTTGGTCAACACGGACCCAAACAGAGCTCCAAATGTGAAGGTTCAAGCACTAGACTGTAATGTACTCATTACTGTCTTAAATATTCTATCAGTTAATGATTCTAGAACCACAGAGATTCATATTCTTCTACTTCTTATTTCGGCTGCTCTCATCAGGGGTCGCCACAGCAGATCAACTGCTTCCATGTCTTCCTGTCCTCAGCATCTTGCTCTGTCACACCAATCACCTGCATGTCCTCTCTCACCACATCCATAAACCTTATCTTAGGCCTTCCTATTTTCCTGTTACCTGGCAGCTTCATCCTTAGCATCTTTTTCCCAATATACTCGGTATTCCTCCTCAGCACATGTCCAAACCAACGTAATCTTGCCTCTCTGGCTTTGTCTCCAAACCTTCCATCCTGGACTGACCCTGTAATATACTTATTCCTAATCCTGTCCATCCTCATCACACCCAGTGCAAATCTTAACATCTTCAACTCTGCCATGTCAAGCTCTGACTCCTGCCTTTTTGTCAATGCCACTGTCTCCAACCCATATAACATAACTGGTCTCACTACCCTCTTGTAGACCTTTCTTTTCACTCTTACTGGTACTCGTCTGTCACAAATCACTCCTGACACTCTTCTCCACCCACTCCATCCTGCCTGTACTCTCTTCTTCACCTCTCTTCCACACTCACCATTACTCTGAATTGTTGATCCCAAGTATGTAAACTCATCCACCTTCGCCACCTTTACTCCCTGCATCCTCACCATTCCTCTATTCTCCCTCTCATTCACACACATATATTCTGTCTTTGTCCTGCTGACCTTCATTCCTCTTTTCTCTAGAGCATATCTCCACCTCTCCAGGGTCTCCTCTACCTGTTCCCTGCTCTCACTACAGATCACAATGTCATCTGCAAACATCATAGTTTACGGGGACTCCTGTCTGATCTCGTCTGTCAACCTGTCCATCACCATTACAAATAAGAAAGGGCTCAGAGCTGAACCTTGATGTAATCCCACCTCCACCTTAAACACATCTGTCACTCCCACCGCAGACCTCACCGTTGTCACACTACACTCGTGCATATCCTGTGCCACTCTTACATACTTCTCTGACACTCCCGACTTCCTCATACAATACCACAACTCCTCTATAGGCTCCCTATCATATGCTTTCTCTAAATCCACAAAGACACAATGCAACTCCTTCTGACATTCTCTGTACTTCTCCATCAACACTCTCAAGGCAAACATTGCATCTGTAGTGCTCTTTCCTGGCATGAAACCATACTGCTGATCACTAATCATCACCTCCCTTCTTAACCTAGCTTCCACTACTCTTTCCCATAACTTCATGCTGTGACTGATTAATTTAATCCCTCTGTAGTTACTACAGCTCTGCACATCACCCTTATTCTTAAATATCGGTACCAAAACACTTTTTCTCCATTCGTCAGGCATCCCCTCTCACTTTCCAAGATTTCACTTGGGATGCACAAGCTAGTGCATTTCTTTGTGCTGGTCCCAAGCCTGGATAAATGGGGAGGGTTGCGTCAGGAAAGGCATCCGGCGTAAAATTTAGCCAAATCATACATGCAGACAAAAGTACAGGGATTCATATTCTATCAGATAATAATTCTGGAACCACAGAGATTCACTTCCCAAGCCAATCTTAAAAGCCTCAAAATGAGAAGCTAGTGATTTACTGATCTGAAGGAACTCTTTAAATAAATAAATATAGCACCACTTATTTGGCTGCTTTCATTGTTACTGAAAATGTGGTCCATAAAACAATACACAGCAAAAATTAATATTAAACCCTCTGGAACCCATATTAAAGCCTGCATCAGTAGCAACACTTTGGCATATGGACTAAGATCTGCAACAGGCCTAAGTCCTGGATGGAAGCTATAAAACAGACCTAAAACTGTATGTAGTGGCCTGATATTTTTTCTGGCTTTTTGATTATTTACTGCTTAGCGACTGCCTTTTAGCCTGTTTATACAGCTCTGCATTCTATTTAAACTGTTTTTGTGTTGATTAACTGTTTTGCACTTTTAAAAAGTTAGTTGTTGCTTAATTTTACCTGTAGGCTAACACACTCAAGTGCGCTAGCCGCTTAAAAGCATTTATAGCATTTACTGTCTGTTTTTCCTCTGTTTTCTGCAAAAAAGAAAAAAAAAATCTTGTTTTCCCGCCTTACTGAACTAGAATAGTCCAGTCTTCAGAGTTTGCTGATCTCTGGGCTTTGTCTTGGTTCCTGTGCTATTCCATATCCTTATTTGGATAAAAGGAAGCGTCTTTGTTCACCAGTGGGAGTGGGGAGCACTGAGCGGCCTATTTGTCCCTAGAGGAGTGGTTCCAGCCAGAAACTTGTAGTCTATTGGCCATTTTGGGTCAATTCCTAGCTCTTTTCAGCCCCCTGTAATAAAGCCCGCTTTAGCGGGCTTTTTCGCTTGTATTCAACTCAACACAGCTCCTCGTGGTGTCCTGCAGAGTTTTACAAGCAGCAGAGAGCAAAAGAGTGACTTTTTCCTGATTTAAGTATTTTTTCTGGCTTTTTGATTATTTATTGCTTAGCGACTGCTTTTTCGCCTGTTTATACAGCTCTGCATTCTATTTAAACTGTTTTTTGTGTTGATTAACTGTTTTGCACTTTTAAAAAAGTTATTTGTTGCTTAATTTTACCTGTAGGCTAACACATTAAAGTGTGCTAGCCGTTTAAAAGCATTTATAGCATTTACTGTCTGTTTTTCTTCTGTTTTCTGAAAAAAAGAAAAAACAAACAAAAAAAAAAAATCTTGTTTTCCCGCCTTACTGAACTAGAATAGTCCAGTCTTCAGAGTTTGCTGATCTCTGGGCTTTGTCTTGGTTCCTGTGCTATTCCATATCCTTATTTGGATAAAAGGAAGCGTCTTTGTTCACCAGTGGGAGTGGGGAGCACTGAGCGGCCTATTTGTCCCTAGAGGAGTGGTTCCAGCCAGAAACTTGTAGTCTATTGAACATTTTGGGTCAATTCCTAGCTCTTTTCAGCCCCCTGTAATAAAGCCCGCTTTAGCGCGCTTTTTCGCTTGTATTCAACTCAACACAGCTCCTCGAGGTGTCCTGCAGAGTTTTACAAGCAGCAGAGAGCAAAAGAGTGACTTTTTCCTGATTTAAGTATTTTTTCTGGCTTTTTGATTATTTACTGCTTAGCGACTGCTTTTTCCCCTGTTTATACAGCTCTGCATTCTATTTAAACTGTTTTTTGTGTTGATTAACTGTTTTGCACTTTTAAAAAAAGTTATTTGTTGCTTAATTTTACCTGTAGGCTAACACATTAAAGTGTGCTAGCCGTTTAAAAGCATTTATAGCATTTACTGTCTGTTTTTCTTCTGTTTTCTGCAAAAAAGAAAAAACAAACAAAAAAAAAAAAATCTTGTTTTCCCGCCTTACTGAACTAGAATAGTCCAGTCTTCAGAGTTTGCTGATCTCTGGGCTTTGGCTTGGTCCCTGTGCTATTCCATATCCTTATTTGGATAAAGGGAAGCTTCTTTGTTCACCAGTGGGAGTGGGGAGCACTGAGCAGCCTATTTGTCCCTAGAGCAGTGGTTCCAGCCAGAAACCTGTAGTCTATTGGCCATTTTGGGTCAATTCCTAGCTCTTTTCAACCCCCTGCTATAAAGCCCGCTTTTGCGTGATTTAGCGCGGAGTTGCCCATAGAGTACCATCGGGCAGCGCCGGGTAAACAAGGTTAAACTATTTCTGGCTCCGTAAAGTTTGCTCTTCAATTTTTCCCTTAGAACTTCTCTACTTGCAATCTAAACAGTCTATTCTCTATCTCAAAAGCTCAGCACTTGCTCCTAAAGCATTTTTATATAGGTAAAGTACTTGTATACTAAACAAAGTACTACATTAGCCTAGAATCCCCTTGAGTACCCATTTCCCTATAGGTCCCTTCTGACTCAGTTACACAGCAAACTTTTTCACTTTTTCTAGCATGTCGAAGGGTCAGTTGCTGGCGTCCTCTCTTGTTCAGCTGGTGAATCTGGGCATCTTGAGGCAATGTTACAATTGCCTCATGTACACAGACAACCCACTCCTTCTCCCACAAAACACAAATACATGTGAGAGATGCAACTATATAGCCAAACTGGAGGCTGAGCTCTCTCAACTCAGGACTGGCAAGACCAGACAGGAGGAGAAGGAAACCACGCACACCACAAACCCAGTTTCACATAGAACTATCACAACTGCAAAACAAACCCATAAACACACAAAGACATACTCGGAGGCACTGATCAAAAATCTACCAAAACTACAGAGGCCTCCAAAGCAGACACCCAAGCAACTGCCACGTCAAGACATAATACATGCAACACATAGTTCTCAAAGTCAGTGTGCTAAACAGTCACAGCCCTTAAGGCCAAACACAATGCCAGACACACTTGTTATAGGTGACTCCATAGTCAGACACACTGACGTCCCACTCACCAGACTGAACAAGGAAAAGATCACAGTAAGCTGCCTGTCAGGCGCTAGAATCCGCCACATAACACAAGCACTCAGGTCACTCCACAACAAGTACAAGTATGACTCAGTCATTGTCCATGCCGGTGTGAACGACCTGAGACGTACCTCCCTGGACTATGTGAAAAGAGACATAGAGGAGCTCTCAGATTATGTAGCCCAGGCCGGTATGACCCTGACCCTGAGCAGTATCCTACCCTCACCAAGAATGATGCCAGAATACAGAGACAAAATGATCAGCTTTAATAATTGGCTTAATTACTGGTGTCATTCTAAGGGGATCCAATGTCTGTCTGCCTGGGATGACATGCTTGACAAGCCATGCTGCTTCGAAAGGGACGGCTTGCCCCTGTCACCCCTGGGCTTCCGGATATTGGCAAAGGCTCTTGCCACCCCCATAGTGCCTTTTTTAGGCAAGGCTCAAATGATAAACCTACCGTCCTAGAAAACAAAAATGGAGAAAAACTAAGGGTAATACTGCTCAATGCCAGAAGTCTAAACCTCAAGATGCACACCCTCGAAGCCCTCCTCAGTATGGAGAACATCGATGTCTGTGCTGTGACTGAAACCTGGTTCAAGGCTCCTGAGAGCACCCCAGCACTATCAGGTTATACCTCATATCATGCTCCGCCCCAAAATCCAGACCGAACCACAAAAGGACGGGAATATCCATATTCATAAAGGATACCCACACCTCCAGGTTAGTGGCAATGCACGAAGCATCGGAGACCATCCAGGTGCAATTAACCATAGGTAAAACTGCCCTACAGTTTGTAACATGCTACAGACCACCTTCTCAAACTCAGGAAACCCACACAGCCTTCCTGAAGACACTGGAGAGTATGAATGTCTCTCCAAACACCATCATATTGGGTGACTTCAACTACCCAAACATAGACTGGGAACATTACTCAAGCCCCAACACCCTAGCCCAAAGGTTCCTTGAGTTCATAAACTCAAATGCTATGGAACAACTAGTCACCATTCCCATAAGAGGAGAAAATATACTAGACCTGATCATCACAAACATGGGGACAAAATGCTCCACACCGGAAGTATATCCCTCATTGGTGAGATCAGACCATAAATTAATCTCACTGGAGATCCACATCCCGCCCCCACCCCCAGCAAAAAAGACCACAGTGAAGAACTTCTCAAAAGCAAACTTCACACTTCTTAAGACTGGAGTGGTATCCTTCAAGGCCCCCGAGCCAGTGGAAACCACAACCCACGCTGCTGAAACCCTTACAAATGCCTTCTACGAGCACCTCCAGGAATGTATGGATCAAGCAATCCCTAATAAAATCAAGACCATTTCCACCAAAGGCAGGCGCCCAGTCTGGTGGACTCCAGCCATAAACAAACTCTACAACAAGAGGAGAAAGCTACTACATGACAGAGCAAAATCCCTAAATGGGAAGGCATCTCTGATCAATACTAGCAAAAAACTACGATCACTCATAAAATCATCCAAGGCCAACTTTGAGAGAAAAATTGCTAATGACACAAAAGACAATCATAAAGCCTTCTTTAGCTATGTTAGAAACCTGGGTGGAAACTCCCAGATATGCTCAGAATTAGTCCAAAATGATAAAAAAATCACTGAACCCACAGACATTGCCAACATACTGGCAGACAGGTTCAGTGCAAATTTCTCCCCTCCCTCCCCCCCAAAAGGAGAAATATCTATCCCACCAGACTCTAGCCTCCCAAACATCTCAGATGCCCAGGTGAGAGCTGCTCTCTCTAAAGCAAAAAACAAAGCATCAATGGGACCGGGCGGTGTCCCCAGCTGTGTGCTACACGAACTCAATGAGGAACTAAACCCACACATAAGGCTGCTGTTTAATCTTAGCCTTACTACAGGATACGTACCCAAAGAATGGCATACGGCAACTGTGATCCCACTCCACAAAGGCGGTGCTTCTACGGACCATGGAAATTACCGCCCCATAAGCTTGACGAGCCTTGTCTGCAAAGCTATGGAGAGGATCATAATGGAACTCATAAATAAAGACATTGGGGACCTACAGACACTGGATCCTACCCAATTTGGCTTTGTCAAGGGCAGATCCTGCCTCTTGAACTTGGTCGACTTTTTCGAAACAGTTACTAAGGCCATTGATGAGGGTAAGGCAGTTCACACAGCCTACCTTGACCTAGCAAAAGCGTTCGACACAATACCCCACTCGGGCATCATAGAAAAGCTCACCAGCTTAGATGTAAACCCATATGTCACAAGATGGGTTGCAAACTGGCTCAAGGACAGAACACACAGGGTTAGAGTTGCTGGTGCCATGTCAGACTCTAAGCCGGTCACGAGCAGTGTCCCACAGGGCTCAGTCCTGGGCCCCCTCTTGTTTGGCATTTATTTTTCTGAAGTGCATGCAAACATAGGGGGATTGTGGCTGACAAAATTTGCAGATGACTGCAAACTGGGCACCATAATTGACACTCCATCAGACACAAACATCCTCCAGAAAGGTCTCATAGAAATGGATAACTGGTGCCAGAGCCATGGCCTTAAGCTAAATGCCAAAAAATGTATAGTCATACCCTTTGGGAAAAACAAGGTAACCCCTAATTACCACATAGGTGGTAATCCATTAAACACGGAAGAAGTTATCAGGGACCTGGGGACCCAAGTTGACAGTAACCTCTCTTTTGACACTCACATTGCCAAAGTGGTTAGGAAGACCTTCTACATTGCCCACCTGATCATGAAGGGATTCACATCCAGATCAGGAGAGGTCATTGTACCCCTGTACTCTTCACTTATCAGACCAATGATTGAGTACAACGCCCCATTCGGAACATACCTTACCCAACACCTGCAGCAGTTGGAAAGACCCCAAAAGTTCCTCACCAAAAGGATAAAGGGGCTCAAACATATGTCATACGATGCCCGACTGAAGAAACTCCAGCTCTATTCAGTCGCATACCGTCTGCTCAGAGGTGATCTGTGCCTGACATACAAGGCCATGTCCAACCCGGAATTAATGGACATGCTCCACCTCAAAAAATCCAAATCCACCAGAGCCACGAGAGCCACGAGAGCAAGAGACTTAAACCTCAACACGGATATAAATAGGACGTGCTGGAGGGACAGATTCATCACCCAGAGACTCCCTACACTATGGAACAGAATCCCAGTCCATGTGAGGCAGAGCCCCTCACTGACTCTGTTCAAGAGAAATCTTGACGAGGGGATGGGAGATCGTAGGTTTACCCCGGGAATCATCTCTGTATCACTGCTGGACAGCGGCACAGCAAACTAATGGGTATAGTATTCTCATCCTAAGGGTTGGTGAAAGCCACACACACTCTGGCTAGGCTTATAAATGCCCTAGGGCAGATAGCCTAGTATGAACCTATGAACCTATAAATGCATACTTAAAGTGGGGCAAAATTTTCCTTTATTGCAGAGAAATTAAACATGAAGAATAATGATACAAAAATAGGTGGGTCAACCTGCCTGAGGAAGAAGGGATGAAAAGGGGGTCTCTGTTTCAAGCTGCCTCACTTACCCAGTGAGGCAAGGGGGGTGAGTCCCATCGGGGCTCTCGCTTCTGGCTCCAAGCACCTGGGCATCCAGGCGCAACCTGCTCCAGGGACGGTGTCAGGTGGGGAGTTTGACTAGGGCAGTACACCTATCAGAGAGTAACGCAGGTGTTCTAAGGCAAGCTAGGGAAAATGGAAACCTCCCATGGAGCAGAAGGGCAAAAGCTCACTTGATCTTGATTTTCAGCATGAATACACACTGTGAAAGTGGGGCCTCATGATCCTTCTGGTTTTTCGGGTTTTAACGAAAAAACACAACAGAGCCAACAGCTGTCAGAGAAATCTCTTTTTTACTGGTGCTGAATGCCGACAAGGAATAACTTAAGCCACCACCACACTCAATATATTACAATGCTGTTCCAATCACATGATGCATTCATAATTAACAATGACTAACAAACAAGCAAACAATCAAGCCACCCTCAAAATACCAAACGTACACTGCAAAAGTGAAAACATCATATAAATAAATAATACATTTTTAAATATTTCATATTTAAAGATATTCAAATTCACTTCTAAAGTCATCCAAGTTGTAAAGTACTATACAAGGATAAATTTACTTTTTTTTTTTTTTTTTTTGTGGACATGTCTTTAGAAGGAGCCTCTGCTGTTCCTGCTAGGTTTAAAATGGATACTGGCACAGACAAGGTGTTTTCTTGGCTTTGTTTAAGGAGAGAGAAGATAAACTATCTGTTATGGATCCTTGGTCCATGCCTGAAATGGGGGATTATCAGAATAAATTTGAGCAGTTGGAATGACTTATGGCTAAGGAGGTAACTCTTTATTATGATATAAAGTTATTGCATCAATGCTGGAGTTTGAACCTTACCCCCAGAGGGCTTCAGGTAGACAAGTTACCAGCTTCTGACTTCTCTGAAGATGAATCAGAACTTTTGGAAGAGTGGAAACACATTTCCACGCAATGTACTCTTAACTGGCTCAAAATTCTGGTGAAGAGAAATGTGAAACAGCATGATAAAATTTGGCAGAGTATTGTTCAGATACAGGACACATTGGTTAAGGAGGTTTCTAAACAACTGTTCATGGACACTATGAGAGGTATTAAAAATTGGTTGAAAACTGAAGAGAAAGAGGTGATTGAACATAAAATGTAAAAAACTTAACAGGGACATTTCTGACTTTAAAATGACTTTGTGTTCCTATGGCAAAGAAAACCTTGTCAGGGGTGGCCCTCGACTAAAGCCATATGTGACAGTTCCTTCACATCACGTGATTCTTCAGCTTATTCCTCGTCGGAAATGGTGCTGAATACGAAAAGTGTGCCCTTTGAGGATATTCAGCAATTAGGAAAGTCAGCACAAGAGCAGCAGGGAGATTTTCAGCAGATGGACAAAGGCAGAGGTCAGAAAAATGGTGGTGGGAAGAGGAGATAGTTTTACTTTGTGAGTGCAGCAGGTGAACTTTTGTTTCACTATTTATTCTCCGCAGACTTTACGAAGTAAGTGCAATGTGATTCAGGAACAACTGGTCATTATTAATTTGTCTAATTTGGTAATTACTGATGAAGTCAGATGTTTACTGTGTAAAGGTAGTAACTTTGTTCCTACATATTATCCAACCTTAGCAGATTTGTTTTATTTATTTATTTAACATTTGCTTACTGGGAAAGTCCAACTTGGAATTAAGCCAATTTTCAGCGGAGGCCTGGGGAGAAATGCTCCAGACGCATATCTTTGAAATGTGAGAGGAAACTGGAACACCCAGAGGAAACCCACACGAACGCAGGGAGGACATGCAGACTCCACACAGAAGGCACTCCAGCCGAGAACCGAACCAGAGAACCTCTTGCTGTGAGGCGACAATGCTACTTGCTGCACCACTGCGCCATCCAACGGATGCTATTTTTGACATTAAATGTTTATGTAGAAAACTGTATCTTAGAGTTTTCTTTGAGAGTAAAAAAAAGTTCGCTGATGTGACTGATGCTTTTTGTTGAATTTGTCAATACATGAAAATTAACTTTTTGATATTCTTTTGGACAATGATGCATTTAATAGTGATGTTGAGGAGTTTTGTGGTGGCAGCACATTTTACACAGGATATTGAAATCTTTCTGTACCAAACTTTCCTGAAATTAACTTGTTTATGCCTCCTAAATGTTCCACTGTCATTCAAAGTTTTGAAAAAGTTTTATGTAAGAGGGCTGAAGTTGAGTTTTACAGTTTCGTGAGTTCAAAAATTGTTATAATTTAACCAAACACAAATGGTTAACATTGACTAAACTTAGAACCAACAAGACTAACAATTTTCAGCAGATAAAGGAGGGAATTGGGTTATTTTTTCTAAAGAAAAGCATGATAAAATGTTTCCTGGCAACCCTCTAAAACAGTTTAATGCTTTGTTATGGGAGATTCTGGAGAAAGGTGAAAGACTGTTTTTTTTCTGGTAGTGATGTAAAGAAGCTTTACATCAAGTATCCGAAAGATCCTATTTTTTATGCCACCCCCAAGGTGCGTAAGAATCTTAGAAACTCCCCTGGGAGACCTATTGTGGCAGGGTGGGTTCTTTTTTTTTTTTTTTGCAGAACGTGGGACGTTTTTTGGATTTTCATTTAAAGGACTATTTGCAGAAGCTTCTCTCTCACATTAAGAGTACTACTGATTTATGTCAGGAAGTGAGGAAATATGATGGTCAGATTATTTTTATTGGGCCACTGTGGATATTAGAGCTTTATATATGAGCATTAAGAGAAGATGGGGGTTGGAGGCAGTTGTGAAAATGTTGGGGGAAGGTCCACATACTGCTTATTTGGTTGAGTTGTTAGAGTTTTGCCTTACACACAATTATTTTAAGTTTGGTAAGCAACGTTATTTGCAGAAGGAAGACACAGCAATGGGGGCTTCTTTTGCCCCTAATTATGCCGTTACTTTTATGGCTTTTTTGAAAATAGGTGTGTCCAACAAAATTTTTTTGCTAAGAAAGTGGTTTGGTTTAAACATCACACTGTGATTTAATTTGTGTGTATAAAGGTGAGCCCTTTGAATTTTCGAATTTTATGGAACTGAAAGATAATGAGCGTGGTTTGGAATTTACCTTCACAGTGAATAAATCATGTATCTAGTTTTTGGATGTGGAATTGTATATCGGGAAAATAAGTTGATGGAGTTTAGGCCCTATAGAAAAATAACAGCTGTTAATAAATTTCTTGCATGCAGATAGCATGCATCTTCTACATTTAATGGAATCACTGCCCTTTGAGGAATTTAAAAGAATTTATAGTAACATCTCAGATTGTAGGTTGCTAGAAGGGGAACTTATGAAGGTTAAACAGAGGTTACTTAAGAGGGGTTACCCCTCAGAGTATTTTGAAGAACGCTAGGGGAAAGTTGTTGGGTAATGACATTGATTTGGGTGGATGCAGACTTAGAGGTATCGACCTTATTAATAGTTTGAGGGAAGATGTATATACAGGAGAAATATTTTTTGTGATTAAAATTTCACCCTTTTCCCAGACATTAAGGAGATTGTTCAATGACTTGTGGCCAGCTGTTTGTTGTGATGAGCAGCTGAAGAAATTGTTTCCAGTGAAAGGTACGTTTTCTTTTGGGAGGTTCTTAAATTTGAATGAATTCCTAAATTCTAAAAGGACTAGAAGGGTTTCTGCTGTACTAGGATCTTTCCCCTGAGAGAGATGTAAGGTTTGTGTAAGAATAAGTAACATTTCAAAAAAAAAAAGTGGGAAGTTCTTCCATTCTTTGGATATCTTTTCTTGCACTTCTTGTGGGGTGGTATGCTGTAGGATGTGGTTGTACCTCTATAAAATGGCACACAGGGCAGACTAAACAAATAGTGAAAGTCAGAACTCTTGAGCATTTAGGGCACATTAGAAATAGAAATCTGCAGAGTCCAGTTGATGAACATTTTTAGAAAGTTCATGGGGGATCTGATGCTAGTTTTTCCTTCAGTAAGTCCTGGCAAGACCATATCTTGCTGGGGGGGGGGGGGTTACTGCTAGTCTCCTTAGGATGGAAAATACATTTATTCTTAATTATCTTACTTTACAACCTAAAGGGATGAATTTAGAAGTGAATTTGAATATTTAAATGTGAATATTTAAAAATGTATTATTTATTTATACAATGTTTTCAGTTTTACAGTGTACATTTGGTATTTTGGCGGTGACTTGATTGCTTGTTTGTTCGTGTTAATTAATTAATTGTGAATACATTCATGCGATTGGAACAGCATTATAATTTGAGTGTGGTGGTGGTTTAAGTTATTCCTTGAAAGCATTCAGCCGAGGTACCAGAAGCAACAGTAAAAAAGAGATTTCACTCTCAGCTGTTGGCTCTGTTGTGGTTTTTATTTATTTATTTTTTTTTTGTGTGGATAGATTGGTTTGGGAAGTTTTGGGGTTTTAAGCAGGAGGTGCCAGAAAAGTTACAACAGAGAGAGCAGGCAGAGTGACATTGTTTTTTTTATCCTTCAGTGTCGACTCTTCCTATCACTGCAAAGCAGAATTCACCAAGTATTTTATTGTTCACCAACTAATAGGGAACGTGAGCTGGGTTTAGACCATCATGAGACAAGTTAGTTTTACCTACTGATGATGTAGCTTCTCAAGCAGCTAACACACTGCCTTCCCTTTTTTCTGAAACAGATACCAGGTAACTTATTTGAAGGAGGAGTTTAATTAGACAGGATAGACTACTTCTAAACTGGGTACAGGCGATCACTGAAGCATCCAGGTTTGTGATAAAATCAATATCATCATTAGCAAGATAATTATCAGCATCAATGCTAACACTGAATATTCCTTTCTTTTAGACATCCATACTTCTCTAACTGCTCTTCAGAAGAGTTTAGGTTGAATCATCGGCGTGTACTGCTTTTTGCCAAAAATAATCATTTCGGGTAGTATGTAGAAATTTGGCAATCGCTTCCGAGGACTACAATGTCAGTACTTTTACTAAGGACATGGGTTTATTTCCATCACCTCCACTCCTTTTTCTTTTTTATATTTATTAGAGCCTTGATCTCTAATGTTTCACCTGAGTCTTCTCAGCTGACAAGGAAAAGCTTATCCTAAATTTGTTTCAGATAAATAAATGAAATCTCTACCTTGAACCTCCAAACCTTTTTTTTTCATTATATTTTTGTCTTCCCAACTATTTTAATGCATTAAAATCGCTACAAGTGATTCCTATAAATGTAATTTTTTTCCCCTCACAAAATAGCATACACGGGGCCTGCAATATTAATAAGATCTTGTTTCAGTACTTTCTTTCTTACTAAAATCCACTTCATGTTTCCTGCATACAAGTCATGTTAGACATAAGTAAGTAAGGCCATCTTCCTAGTCCACTGACATACAATGGCAACAGTATGAGTCACAGGCATCTTATATACAGTGGATATAAAAAGTGTACACACACCTGTTAAAATGCCAGGTTTTTGTGATATAAAAAATGAGACCACAATAAATCATTTCAAAACTTTTCCCACCTTTAACGTGACATATAACCTGTACAATTCAATTGAAAAACAAACAAATACAAAAATGTACAATAAACTGGTTGCATAAGTGTGCACACCCTTAAACTAATACTTTGTAGAAGTATCTTTTGATTTAATTACAGCATTTAGTTTTCTTGGGTACACACTTGCCATCAATTAAAGAGACTCTGATTAACTCCAAATACATTTTAGCTGTCCTAGTGGGATTTTCCTGGCACTTACACAGTTGCCTGCTACAGCAAAAACCGTAGTTTGCAGAGAGCGTGCAAAGCATCAAAGTGATCTCATTGTTGAAATGTATCAGACAGGAGAAGGGTACAAAAACATTTCCACAGCATTGCACATACCATGGAAGACGGTCATCAAAAAAGCGCAAAAATATGGGACAACAGTGACATTGCAAAGAATTGGATGTCCCTCCAAAATTGATGAAAAGACAAGACAAAAACTGGTCAGCGAGGCTGCCAAAAGACCTACAGCAACACTGAAGGAGCTGCATGAATTTCTGGCAAGTACTGGTTGTGTACTACATGTGACAACTATCTCCCGTATTTTCTATATGTCTAAGCTATGGGGTAGGGTTGCAAGACGGAAGCCTTTTCTTACACAGAAAGTCATCTAGGCCCGGCTAAAATTTGCAAAACAATACATCAAGTCTCCCAAAAGCATGTGGGAAAATGTGTTATGGTCTGATGAGACCAAGGTTGAACTTTATGGCCACAATTCCAAAAGATACATTTGGCACAAAAACACTTCTCATCACCAAAAGTATACCATCCCCAAGGTGAAGCATGGTAGTGGCAGCATCATGCTTTGGGGTTGCTTTCTTCAGCTGGAACTGGGGCTTTAGTCAAGGTGGAGGGAATTATGAACAGTTCCAAATACCAGTCACATTTGACCGAAAATATTCAGGCATCTGCTAGAAAGCTGAAGATGAAGAGGAATTTCACCTTTCAACACGACAATGACCCCAAGCGTACATCCAAATCAACAAAAGAATGGCTTAATCAGAAGAAAATTAAAGTTTTGGAATGGCCCAGCCAGAGCCCAGACCTAAATCCAATAGAAAATCTGTGGGGTGACCTGAAGAGGGCTGTGCACAATAGATGCCCTCGTAATCTGACAGATTTGGAGTGCTTTTGCAAGGAAGAGTAGGCAAATATTGCCAAGTCAAGATGTGCCATGCTGATAGACTCCTACACAAGAAGACTGAATGCTGTATTTAAATCAAAAGGTGCTTCAACAAAGTATTAGTTTAAGGGTGTGCACACTTATGCAACCAGCTTATTGTAGGTTTTTTTATTTTTTATATTTTGTCCCCTAACAGATCTGTTTGTTTTTCAATTGAATTGTACAGGTTATAGGTCACATTAAAGGTGGAAAAAGTTTTGAAATGATTTATTGTGGTCTCATTTTTTTATATCACAAAATTTTTTAACAGGGGTGTGTACATGTTTTATATCCACTGTACCTTCTGCAGCAGTAGTGCTAACATGTTATTACTAAATAACCATCATATACAATTATCTCAGAGCCTGTTTTAACCTATTCAGAGCAATTGTACAGCTCCAGCTAAAGAAAGTAGCTACATTTCAGGCTTTTGTAAGGATTGTCATTTTGTACACCTATATTATGAGTACTGACAGACCCTGCAGAACACTGTTCCTAAATTGTCAAAGCTAGCACTGCAACCCACAAGCTGCTATTCGTGTTCTGCAACTTACCAGTGTTTGGAGCAGTAAGGTGATTTTTATTCTGAATGTTGAAGAAATGTGCTAACATGTTTTGTCTATGCTCAAAAGTATTTTATAAGCACAGTACAAAAAAAGTGCAGCTATTTCTTCTTCAATTTGTGTTACAAGATATTTTTAAAATGAGGCTCAAATTTCTATATACATTATAATTTCCCCACTTCTGTTGTATTACCACACCTTGATTTGCTATACTGCAAAATACCACCACTGCATGAAAACCATAATCCCTGAGCATAACAAATTAATAGTTCTATGTGTAAGATTAACACTACTTTCTATAAAACTGCTAAAAACACTACTTACAAGTTGAGCACTATACAAAATATGTGGTCAGCATTTAGTGTTACCATCATTTTAGATACCTAGAGTGGGACAGTCTTACTAAAACGAGACTGTGCAAGACAAACCATCATCAGATGTAAAAGAATTATTTTCATCTTCTTACCAAAATAAAGACACTGTCATGTGCAGTATGTTGTTTATTGTACTTCATATGATATTAAGATGACCTATTTATTATTTATCTTCATTGACCAGGAAGATCTGACTGGGATAAAATCCTTTTTCAGCCAAGTCCCAGGGAGAAAAGCTCCATATTTAATACCAAAAAAAAAAAAACAGGTAACAATGTATAGTTAAAGTAGTTCTCAGTGCACATACATTTGAGAAAGAACACTTGCACATCTTACATAGAAATATATAATGTGAATACATCTATATGAGCAAGACATAGGGCTTATATATAGTCCAAAACATATAACAGTATAAACATATGTTTCTATTCCTACAATTTCAAACTATGGAAGCAACGACGAGAAGAAAGTTTCAAACTATGGGAATTATGAAAAGAAAAAGGTAGTTTATAACACAGATTTGATAATAACAGGGCATGCTATGTATAATTGCTGCATATAAAGACTGAGGGATAATGAAAACATTGAGTAGAATAGAAAAAGTAAGTATTAGTTTTCGTGTAATAAGGAAGAAAAGGTGTGGAATTTATGAACATCGGGAGATCGGTGAGGTAGTGGTGGACCTAATTACAGAGAAAAGTTACCCCTTATAACTTTGAGACAGTGACTGATCTAGTTTGAGAGAAAAGGTTACTCCTTATGACTTCCTGACCATACTTCTGACCCTTCTTATATTTGTAAAAGTGGTGGAGTATAAAGGGGGAGTAGGTAGAAAAGTATTGTGATGGAAAAGGTAGCAGATGAGGGCACATTCCTTGCCAGTGTTGGGTGGTGCAGGAGCAAAGCCAGTATGGACTTAAATGTTGCAAACAGATAGAGTTCTGAGTCTTTGTAAGTTGGTGGGCCTATAAAGAATACCCAGTCAAGTTATATGTTTTGAAGATGATGAGAAAAGATTTGTCTGATCTGAGTAGTCTAGATTTACTATATGGTTGCAGCATATATTTCAGTGATGGGTATTTTTAAGTGAAGTGTATTAAGTTGTGGATCATTTTAAGTTGTGAGTAGGTGAGGAAGTTCTAACCAGTGAAGTTCTCTCTGGGCTGCACAGTGGTGAGTTTTTAGTGGGATATCTGCTGCAAATTTAGCTATTTTATTGTAGCACGTGTCAAGTTTTGTTTTAAGGTTGACATTAAGATTTTAAAGATGGGAGATGAATACAGAAGGGATGGAAGTAGATAGGTGGTGACTACGGAGTTTCTTGTGCAGTCTGTGAGAAACCCTTTTGCTCTCGTCAGTGACAGCAGTTACCAGTCCCTTTTTTTATGTCCTTGAGCAGGAGTTGGTCATCATATCTAAAGTTATCAAGTTAGACTTTGAGACGTTTATTTTTTGGTACACATTCAATTTTTCTGTTATCAGATGGTATGATGTGGAATTTGAGCATTGATTTTCTGTCTATTTTCTGAGTCTCTTAGGGGTAAAGAGCTTAAGTTTTGTCTTTTTGGGTGGGGTTGAGTAGTACTACTTCTCTTTTGGCTATTCCCGTTAGGGGTCGCCACAGATGATAATCTGTTTCCATCCTTTCTGTCCTCTGCATATTGCTCTGTCACACCAACCGCCTGCATGTCATCTCTCGCCACGTCCATAAACCTTATCTTAGGCCTTCCTCTTTTACTCTTACCTGGCAGCTTTAGCCTTAGCATCCTTTTCCCAATATACCCATTATCCCTCCTCAGCACATGTCCAAACCAACGCAATCATGCCTCTCTGACTTGTCTCCAAACCGTCCAACCTGACTCTGTCTATCCTTGTCACACCCAGTGCAAATCTTAACATCTTTAACTCTGCCACTTCCAGCTCTGACTCCTGCCTTTTTGTCAATGCCACCGTCTCCAACCCATACAACATAGCTGGTCTCACTACCCTCTTGTAGACCTTCCCTTTCACTCTTCCTGGTACCCGTCTGTCACAAATCACTCCTGACACACACTCCTCCACCCATTCCACCCTGCCTGTACTCTCTTCTTCACCTCTCTTCTACACTCACCATTACTCTGAACTGTTGATCCCAAGTACTTAAACTCATCCACCTTCGCCAACTCTACTCCCTGCATCCTCATCATTCCTCTATCCTCCCTCTCATTCACACACACATTTTCTGTCTTAGTCCTGCTGACCTTCATTCCTCTCCTCTCTAGAGCATATCGCCTCCTCTCCAGGGTCTCCTCAGCCTGATCCCTACTCTCACTACAGATCTCAATGTCAACTGCAAGCATGATAGTCCATATGGCCTCCTGTCTGATCTTGTCTGTCAACCTGTCCATCACCACTGCAAATAAGAACGGGCTCAAAGCTGATCCTTGATGTAATCCCACCTCCACCTTAAACACTGAGGTTAAACGTTGAGGTTGAGTAGTACAGTATATTTAAATTGCAAAGCCAGGATTCTGTGGATAGGAAATCCTTTTGAGGGATGTCTTGTACAGAATGCATCATTTCAGAAGAGCAGACGAGTGTTGTCTCATCTGCATATTGAATTAAGGTTGCCTGATTAGACGTGGTATGGAGATTATTAATAAATATGTTAAAAAGGAGAGGACCTAGAATTCAACCTTGGGAGACTCTGATGGTGACTAGGAAGAAAGTAGAAAGTTCCTGCTTCCATTTTATTGCTTGTTGCCTATTTGTCAGGTAATCGTGGAACCAACTTAGGGATGATTTATTGAAACCTAGAGATGCTAGCTCATATAGTAGTTCCTGATGTGATATTGTGTCAAAGGTGTTTGATAGGTTGAGCAAAATAGTTAAGACTAGGTCAGCTTTGTTGACAGACAGCGTTGGTAAAGCTGAGGAAGGCAGTTGCAGTGCTATGACTTAGCTGGAATCCATGCTGTGTAGGAGAAAGTAAACTGTGGTTATTGAGGAATTTGATTAGCTGGGAGTGTATACAATTTTCTAGAATTTTGGATGGGGTGACAGTGAGCAATAAGATGACAATTAGTCAGGTCTGTTGAGTTGCTGTCTTTATTGAGGGGAATTGTGAAAGATTTTTTCCAGATAGTTGGGGCATAGCTTCACATATGGATCTGCTGATTAGGATGGAGGTGGGGAATGCTATGACGCTGGCTTTGATTTTTAGGCAATTAGTAGGGCATCTGCCTCCAGGGTTGCTGGTTTTAGTAAGTATTTTTTATTTTTGCAATAGGGACAGGTGCAGGCTTGAACTTGATGTGTAATGTTATTATGGATTTCCAGGATGGTGGGTGGTAGGTTGTGTTTTGTTTGGTGACTGTCATGAATGAGATCATAAACTGGGATTTAAACTGGGATAAAATGCTTTCAGTGCCACTTTTGGTTATAGGAAGGGGACTGGAGTTTGCCGAGTGAAACAGTTTTCTTATGGAAGACCAAAAATGTTTGGCATTATTTTGGTGTGCTTGAAGGTTTGAGAAATAGGATTTCTTTGTTGTTGGCTACTTGCTATTTAGAGAGGTTTCACACCGCTCTGTATTTTGTACAGCTTGAGATTTGCTTTTGGGCCATTCCTTCCAGGCATGGCCTCTGTTAGTTACTTTAATTTCACGTTAGTCATAAGGCTGAGTGTGAACCAACTCTCTTGGTTCTAAGAGGTGCACATTTGTTTAGGGAAAGATTTTTTTTAGTAGGTTCCAAATAGCGTGAGAGGGTTGAGTTAAATTTTTCTGGCTTAAATTCTTTTTGTTGTGAACTTGTTCGTAGGTTACCTGTCTGGACATATACTGCCTCTGTCTGATTACATATTTTGGGAAGTTGGGAAGTGGTCACTGATGGTGCATAGCAAGGCCATTACAAGCTACTGTGTCTAGTTTGTTTGTGAGAATCCAGTCAACTGTGGATTCTCTATTTGTTTTTTGTGAACTTGGGTGGTGTTTATCAGTTCACAGAAGCCAAGTGAGATTATACAGAGTGAATGTAGGTCATATTGTTTCTAGTCACTGCTTACATTTACCATTATTATGGTTACCTGAGCTAGTCTGCAGTTTAACCAACACTGGATTTCTTCATGTGTTGCTGCATTATTAAAACGGGGAATGCAGAGCCCTATAAATGCATATGGGTTTATTTTGTTGATTTTTAACAAGATGACTAGGATTTCAGCACTATAGAATTTTGGTAGTTAGTAAAGGTATGTAGTTATTTCTATGGAGGTTTTGATTATTACTGCTGAACCACCCCCCTCACCTGTTTTTTTTCTATCCAGTCAGATTATTTTATTTCCTTTGGAGAGGAATATTTTATCATCACTTATTTTGGGTTTTAACTAAGTTTTGGTTGCCACTATTAGGTATGGGGGAACAGTGTTCTATGTATACATGGAGATCCTGCAATATTATTGCAGATGCTTTGAAATTTATGCTCTGAGTTACAGCACGATGGCACTAAATATACAGACACAACTGATATTGCCAACATCCTGGCAGATAGGTTCAGTGCTAAATATACCCCCTCTCACCTCCTAAAGAGCCCATCTATATACCGGAAGAATGCAAAGTTCCTGTAATCATGGCTGCATAGGTAAAAACCACATTCTCCAAAGCCATGAACACAGCATCCATGGGACGAGAAAACATCCCAGGTTGCGTTCTACATGAACTACAAAACGAACTGGCACCCCACCTAAGTACCATGTTCAATCATAGCCTCACCTCAGACTTTGTGCCTGCTGAATGGCGCACAGCAACGGTTATCTCATTCCACAAGCGGGGAGCCACCATGGACCCCAGGAACTACAGCCCCATTAGCCTGACGAGCCTGGTCTGCAAGGCCATGGAAGTATCATCATGGAACTTATAAACAAAGACATTGGTAATCTCCAAACTCTGGATCCCACCCAGTTCGGGTTTGTAAAAGGCAGATCATGTCTCCTAAACCTGATAGACTTCTTTGAAGCAGTCACCAAAGCCGCAGACAAGGGTAAGGTGGTTCACACAGCTTATCTAGATCTTGCCAAGTCTTTCAACACCATCCCCCACTCTGGAAATATAGATAAACTCACTAAACTAGGTATAAATCCCTATGTCACAAGATGGGTGGCCAACTGGTTCACTGACAGAACCCACACTGTGAAAGTAACAGACTCCAAATCCGACTTCAGACCAGTGACAAGTGGAGTACCACAGGGTTCAGTCCTGGGTCCTCTCCTGTTTGGTATCTACTTCTCTGAAGTACAGCCGAACACAGAAGGTCTTTGGCTAACGAAGTTCGCAGATGACTGAAAACTAGGAGCCATAATCAAAACTCCTAACAATGTGAACATCCTACAAAAGGGCCTCACTGAGACAGATGCCTGGTGTCACAGCCATGGCCTTAAGCTCAATGCCAAAAAATGCATTGTCATCCCCTTTGGTAAAAACTCTGTACCCATGAACTACAACATAGGCGGTAGTATACTTAACACCGAAAGTGTGATAAGAGACCTTGGGACACAGGTGGACAGTAGTCTCTCCTTTGATAATCACATTGCCACAGTAGTCAGGAAATCCTTCTATGTGGCACACCTCATCACAAAAGGTTTCTCATCCAGAAAAAAAGAGGTCATTGTTCCCCTCTACTCATCACTCATTAGACCCATTATAGAGTACAACGCCCCTTTTGGTATGTACCTCACAAGACATCTACAACAACTGGAAAGGCCACAGAAATACCTCACAAAGAGGATTACCGGCCTCAAACAGATGCCCTATGCAGACTGTCTCAAAAAACTCCAGTTTTACTCCGTCTCATATCGCCTACTCAGAGGTGATCTCTGCCTAACATACAAAGCTATGTCAAACCCAGAGCTGTTGGACATGCTCCATTTAAAGAAATCCCAATCCCTCCGAGCTACACGCTCTAGGGACCTAAACCTTGTCACCACAATAAACAGAACATGCCGGAGGGATAGATTCCTGTCCCAGAGAATTCCCATACACTGGAATAAACTACCTATCTATATCAAACAAAGCCCCTCATTAGCACACTTCAAGAAAAATCTTGATGATTGGATGGGAAATAGGAAATTCACCCCGGGGATCACCTCTGTGGCTCTGCTCGACAGTGGCACAGGAAAATAATTTTCTTGGGTGGCAAAAGCCAGGGTACCTTTTTGGCTGGGCTTGTATAGGCCCCAGGGCTGATAGCCTAGTACTTACCTATGAACCTATAAGAAAAGGTTAATGACATATATATATATATATATATATATATATATATATAAAGGAGAAGTAAGTTTTGTCTAAGTATGTGTCTTAATATGGAACAGTAGATGAGTTTTTTAGTAGGTGTATGTCTGTAGAGAAGCTTGTGATGTGTGCAAGTGAGATTAGAATAGCCATTGTGATTAGCTTTAAGTATAGCATTCTTATGTAGTGGTTAGGGAAAGGAGACAGTGGTGAGAAAAGGAGGTAGAGAGTGGGTGGTAAAAGAGGTAGACTAAGATAAGTTAGAAAAATAGTTTAGGGGGATGTAGATGTTTAGAGTTGGAGATAGTGGAAGATAGTGACAGGTTAAAAATATTGCTTGTAATATGTATACTAGAGTATTGGGAGAGATAGTGGGGAACAGAGGTGATAGGTGGCTGTAGTTAGTTTGGTTAGGGATGAATTGCATGGGAAGTGGTAGTTAGTAGAATGTCCAGATGGTGACTTTGGATGGGTGGGGAATGTCCAGATGGTGACTTTGGATGGGTGGGGAATGGATGATGTATGAGGTTGGATGGAGCCAGTTGCATACAAATGTAGTTGTGGTGGGGTGTGTGGGAACTGGAGATAAGACTGGAAAGGGAAGTGGAGCTCAAGCTGAGAGAGAGGAACGTAGTGGGGGGGGGGGCGGGGCACCTACAAATTATTGGTGGAGCACTATTTTGGGCAAGGTAAGATAGTGAGACATAGCTGCTGTTTCTCACAGAGAAAGTTTTATGTTAAGTACTATTACTGTAAAAAAAAAATACAAAGGTGAGCACTTCAAGCCAGTAGAGTGAAATATTACTGGCTTGTTAAGACAAACTGCTAAAAAAGATTACTATCTAAGTTAATGAAAGAAGTTACCATGGGAAGCAGTAACACATTAAGTTACACTATGTTTTATTTAATGGAAGGATGATTATTGTTTAGCTGTGCTTCACAAAATAATGCATTTAATGGGAGGGGGGTAATTATTTTATTTCTTATGCTAGTATATAGAATATGCTACTGCTTTCATTGCAACTCTTGACAAGAAGTTCATTTAAATTGTATTTGGGTAGAAAGAACTAAAGTCTTTTAGGGGTTGGAGTCCTTCAGTACTGTATACATTACAATATAAATGAATAGTTACACATGAAAAGAACACAGTACTTACTTACGAAAAACTATTTGTTTCATAATTTATAATTTAAGAAATGTGCTCCTTGGGGGAGCTTTCCTTGTTTGGAAATGAGTGGTCTTTCAGTCTGTCAGGTAATAGAAGATGAGGCACTTTATAAAATTAAAGGTCTAAACCTGGAAAAAAGAAAGAGGGCAATATTAAGACATTGTGTTAAAAAGGAAGAATAAAAACTGTCTTTAGTTTAAGAGAGAAAGAGAGAGGTTTAGAGAGGAAAACTAAGTTACACTGCTGCCTGCACCTCTGTTCTTCTGAAAAGCCTTTGGCAATTAACATAAAATGCCTTTGTAAGGACTTCAGGGATTGTGCGGAATGAGCAGGAGAGTCCTGAACATGTCAGTTATGAAATAAGAACACATCTATCCTTCCACTTAAATAGCTTCTGGAAGTGCAATTATTAAATACAAATAACTGAAAATGATGCAAGGAAATCACTTCAGAGGCACAGGTGGGGAAGACAACAGTTTATGAACTTTGGGGGAATGAAACAGGTACAAGCAAGCAAAATCTGAGGGTAATGCTACTCAATGCTAGAAGTCTAAACCTCAAAATGCATTCACTAGAGGCACTCCTTAAAATGGAGAACATTGACAGAGACCTGGTTCAAGGCTCCAGGGAGCTCCCCTGCATTACCAGGCTATAATTCATAGCACACCTTTCGACTACCTAACCTGGACCGAAATACTAAAGGTAGAGGCATGTCCATATTCATCAAGAATATCCACACCTCCAGGCTAGTTGCTCAGCATAATGCATCTGAGATTATCCAAGTGCAACTAACTCTGTGCAAGACCACAATCCAAACTGTAACTTGCTAGAGATCCCCCACCATGCCCCAGGATTCCCACTCCTCATTTCTTGATACACTGGAAAATATTAGGGTACAACCGAACACCCTAATAATGGGCGATTTCAACTACCCCACCATTAACTGAGAAAACTACTTATGTACCAACTCTTTTGCTCAACATTTTCTAGAATTCATAAATTCCAATGCCTTAGATCAACTTATCCACAACCCCACCAGGGGCAGCAATATCCTACACCTGGTCATTACCAACATGGGTGACCGGTCAATTCCTCATTGGTCCGATCAGACCACAAGCTAATCACCCTAGACATCTACACCCCCCCCCCCCATTACGGAAACCACCGTAAAAACTTTCTCCAAAGCCAACTTCACGCTTCTTAAGACAGAAGTGGCAAACTTCACGATACCCATGCAGATGGACAATAGAGGTACGACTGCTGAATCTTACACAAATGCACTTTATAAGCACTTACACAAGTGCATGGATCGTGCTATCCCTAACAGAACCAAGATGCTATCCTCCAAAAAAAGGAAGCCAATCTGGTGGTCCTCTGCCATAAACAAACTCTACAACAAAAGAAAGAAACTGTTGCAAAAAAAGAGTAAAATCCTATGATTGGAGGAACTCCCTGGTCAGCCTCATTAAGAAGCTGAGATCCCTCATAAAATCCTCCAAAGCTAGTTATGAAAACAAAATCGCCACTGATTCTAAAGACAACCACAAAGCATTCTATAGCTATGTCAAGAATCTCAATGGCAACACTCAGATCTGCTCTGAGTTACAGCACAATGGCTCTAAATATACAGAACCAACTGATATTGCCAACATCCTAGCAGATAGGTAAAGTGCTAACTTTACCCCCCTCACACCCCCTAAAGGGCACATATCTATACTGGAAGAATGCAAAGTTCCTGTAATCACGGCTGAACAGGTAAAAACCACACTCTCCAAAACCAAGAACACAGACAGCAGGACCTGACAACATCCCAGGCTGCGTTCTATACGAAGTACAGAATGAACTGGCACCCCACCTAAGCACCATATTCAATCATAGCCTCACCTCAGGCTTTGTGTCCGCTGAATGGCGCACAGCGACGGTTATCCCACTCCACAAATGGGGAAGTCACCACGAACCCCAGGAACTACAGCCCCATTAGTCTAATGAGCCTGGTCTGAAAGGCCATGGAATGTATCATCATGGAACTTATAAAGAAAGAAAGACATTGGTAATCGCCAAACACTGGACCCCACCCAGTTCGGGTTTGTAAAAGGCAGATCATGTCTCTTAAACCTGATAGAATTTTTTGAAGCAGTCACCAAAGCCGTAGACAAGAGTAAGGTGGTTCACACAGCCTATCTAGATCTCAACAAGGCTTTTGACACCATCCCCCACTCTGGATTTATAGATAAACTCCCTAAACTAGGTATAAATCCCTATGTCACAAGATGGGTTGCCAACTGGCTCACTGACAGAACCCACATTGTGAAAGTAGCAGTCTCCAAATCCGTGACAAGTGGAGTACCACAGGGTTCAGTCCTGGGTCCTTTCCTGTTTGGAATCTACTTTTCTGAAGTACAGTCTAACACAGAAGGTCTTTGGTTAACGAAGTTCGCAGATGACTGCAAACTAGGAGCCATAATCGAAACTCCTAACAATGTGGTCATCCTACAAAAGGGTCTCACTGAGACAGATGCTTGGTGTCAAAGCTATGGCCTCAAGCTCAATGCCAAAAAGTGCACTGTCATCCCCTTTGGTTAAAAACTCTATACCCATGAGCTACCACATAGGTGGTAGTCTACTTAATACTGAAAGTGTGATAAGAGACCTTTGGACACAGGTGGACAGTAGTATCTCCTTTGATAATCACATTGCCACAGTAGTCAGGAAATCCTTCTATGTGGCACACCTCATCACAAAAGGTTTCTCATCCAGGAAAAAAGAGGTCATTGTTCCCCTCTACTCGTCACTCATTAGATCCATTATAGAGTACAACGCCCCTTTTGTTCGTACCTCACAAGACATCTACAACAACTAGAAAGGCCGCAGAAATACCTCACAAAGAGGATTACCGGCCTAAAACAGATGCCCTACGCAGACTGTCTCAAAAAATTCCAGTTTTACTCCATCGCGTATCGCCTTCTCAGAGGCAATCTCTGCATGACATACAAAGCTATGTCAACCCCAGAGCTGTTTGACATGCTCCACTTAAAGAAATGCCAATCTCTCAGAGCTACATGCTCTAGGGACCTAAACCTTGTCACCACAATAAACAGAACATGCTGGAGGAATAGATTCGTGTCCCAGAGACTTCCCATAGTCTGAAACAAACTACCTATCTATAGCAACCAAAACTCCTCATTAGCACTCTTCAAGAAAAATCTTGATGAATGGATGGGAAATAGGAAATTCACCTCGGGGATCACCACTGTGGCTCTGCTCGACAGGGGCACAGGAAAATAATTTTCTTGGGTGGCGAAAGCCAGGGTACCTTTTTGTCTAGGCTTATATAGTCCCTAGGGCCAATAGCCTTGTCCCTACCTATGAACCTATGTAAATATACCAAATTTATACAGGCACTTAAAACACAAGAAATTGTGAGGAATCCCTTAAGCAGGGCCAAAAATACAGGAATAAAACAATTAAGTACCAACAACAAATACAAAGTAGGAAATTACACAGTAACACTGCCAATAAAGCTTCTCAAAAGTGCAGTTCTCACAAATTAGCAAACAGTACAATATCAGGCACTAGAAGACAATTTAAAGTGCAAAAAATCAGCAGATAAAGCAAAAATAAAGGAGTGGAACTAGCCAAGAATGGCACAGGATTAATTATGGACCATCTCAGAGCATGGCTAGGAAGCCAAACAGATGAGAGGTCTATGAAAATAACAATGTGTAGTAAGGGAAGTTAACTTAAGAGCAATACTGGTTTGTTGAGAGGGGTCTCAGCATTATAGATCCATGTAAAACAATGGGTGGGAGAAATACAGCAGAGAAATCAGACAGCGCAGTGGTGCAGCGGTCATACTGCCGCCTCACAGCAAGAGGTTCCCGGGTTTGATTTTCGGCTGGGGTGCTTTCTGTGCGTAGTCTGCATGTCTTCCCTGCATCCGTGTGGGTTTCTCCCGGGTGCTCCAGTTTCCTCCCACATTACAAAGACATGCATCTGGAGTGTTTCTCCTTGGGCCTCCCTTGAAAATTGGCTTTGTTCCAAGTTAGACTTTCTTGGTAAACAAATACAATAAATAAATAAATAAAATACTTAATTAGCTTACACAAATGACAACAGCAATCAAAGAAGGGTGGAAGGGACACTGATAGTTGGATTACAATAAGGGATGGAGGCCAGAAACACTGGTCTTCAAAATTGAAAGGACAGGGAAAAACATTAGCTGCTTTAAGAAGTCAGATGAATCAGACATTACAGCTTGAAGTCCATAGTATTTCAAGTCTGCATGTGAGCCTATATACTGGCAGACAGGTTCAGTGCAAACTCCCCCCCCCCCCAAAAGAGCAAGTATCTATCCCGGCAGAGGGCTGCTTCCCAAACATCTCTGATGCTCAGGTGAAGGCTGCCCTCTCCAAAGTAAAAAAACACTGCTTCCATGGGACCAGATGGCGTCCCGGGTTGCGTCCTACATGAACTCCAAGAGGAACTAATCCCTCAAATAAAACAGCTATACAGTCTCAGCCTCACTACAAGATATGTGCCCACAGAATGGCGTACAGCAACAGTGATCCCACTCCAAAAAGGTGGAGCCTCTACGGACCCTGGAAACTATCGCCCCATAAACCTGACTAGCTTAGTCTGCAAGGCTATGGAGAGGATCATCATGGAGCTCACAAACAAAGACATTGGGGACCTACAGACACTAGATCCTACCCAGTTCGGCTTTGTCAAGGGCAGATCCTGCCTTTTGAACCTGGTTGACTTCTTCAAAACAGTCACCAAAGCCATAGATGAAGGGAAGGTAGTCCACACAGCCTATCTGGACCTTGCAAAGGCATTTGACACAATACCCCACTCGGGCATCATAGATAAGCTATCCAGCTTAAATATAAACCCCTATGTCACAAGATGGGTCGCAAGCTGGCTCAAAGACAGAACCCACAGAGTGAGAGTTGCTGGAGCCATGTCAGACTCGAAACCGGTCACAAGTGGCGTCCCACAGGGTTCTGTCCTGGGACCACTCTTGTTCGGTATATACTTTTCCGAGGTACAGTCAACGTGGGAGGACTATGGCTCACCAAGTTCGCAGACGACTGCAAACTGGGTGCCATAATCAACTCTCCAGCTGACACAAACATCCTTCAAAAAGGTCTTACAGAGACAGATAACTGGTGCCAGCGCCATGGTTTAAAGCTAAATGCCAAAAAATGTATAGTCATACCCTTTGGCAAAAACAATGTGCCCACAAATTACCACATAGGCGGAAACCCATTAAGTACAGAGAAAGTTATTAGGGACCTGGGGACCCAAGTTGATAGCAATCTCTCCTTTGAAAACCACATTGCCAAAGTGGTTAGAAAGACCTTCTACATAGCCCACCTCATCACGAAGGGTTTCACATCTAGATCAAGAGAGGTAATCGTCCCCCTTTATTCATCCCTCATCAGGCCCATCATAGAATACAATGCCCCTTTTGGGATGTACCTTACCCGACACCTGCAGCAATTAGAAAGACCCCAAAAGTATCTCACCAAGAGGATCAAGGGTCTCAAACAGATGCCATATGCTGCTCGGTTAAAAAAACTCCAGCTCTACTCAGTTGCATACCGGCTACTTCGAGGCGATCTATGCCTGACATACAAAACTATGTCAAATCCAGAATTACTGGACATGCTCCACCTCAGTAAATCTAAATCTCTTAGAGCCACACGCTCGAGGGACTTGAACCTCAGCACAGAAATAAATAGCACTTGCTGGAGGGACAGGTTCATAACCCAGAGGCTCCCTTCGCTCTGGAATAGAATTCCAGTTCATGTGAGGCAGAGCACCTCACTGTATCTCTTCAAGAAGAATCTCGATAGGTGGATGGGGGATCATAGGTTTGTCCCAGGGATTACTCCTGTGTCACTATTAGACAGAGGCACAGTAAACTAAACCTTAAAAAGGGCACAGTATACTCAAATCAAGGGGTGGCGTAAGCCATACAGAATTGGGCTAGGCTTATAATTGCCCCAGGGCAAATAGCCTAGTATGAACCTATGAACCTATGAGCCAAAATGGCAAGAAAAAAATGTTCTGACTCAGTGATAACTAGAATTAGGTTCATAGGAAGGTACTAGGCTATCTTCCCGAAGGCATTTATAAGCCTAGCCGGAATGTGTTGGCTTTTGCCGTCCCTTAGATTAGTTCCCTGTGCTTCTGTCCAGCAGAGCCATTGAAGTGATCCCTGGGGTAAATGTTCTGTTTCCCATCCACTCGTCAAGTTTTCTCTTGAAGAGGGTTAGCGAGGAGATTTGCCTAATGTAGATTGGAATCTTGTTCCAGAGCATAGGAATTCTCTGGGACAGGAATCAAACACTCCAGCACGTCCTATTTATTGTTGTGGTGAGGTTTAGATCCCTGGAGCATGTGGCATCAAGGGGATATGGTTTTCTTTAGGTGGAGCATGTCCATCAATTCTGGGTTGGACATGGCCTTGTATGTCAGGCAGAGTTCACCTCTGAGTAGGCGGTATGCAACCGAGTACAGCTGGAGTTTCTTCAGTCGAGCTGCATATGGCATCTGTTTGAGGCCAGTGATCATCTTGGTGAGGTACTTCTGTGGTCTTTCCAGTTGTTGCAGATGTCTTGTAAGGTACATCCCAAATGGGGCATTGTACTCTATGATGGGTCTGATGAGTGATGCGTAGAGGGGCCCAATGACTTCTTTCAATCTGGATGCAAACCCTTTTGTGATTAGGTGAGCCACATAGAAGGATTTTCTAACCACTTTGGCAATGTGATTATCAAAAGAGAGGTTACTATCTACTTGGGACACCCAGATGCCTTATTACGTCTTCCATATTTAGGGGGCTACCACCTATGTGGTAGTTTGTGGGTACTTTATTTTTTCCAAATGGGATGACTATGCACTTTTTGGCATTTAGCTTGAAGCCATGGTTTTGACACCAGGTATCTGTCGCAGTGAGACCCTTCTGGAGGATGTCTGTGTCAGCCAGAGAGTCAATTATAGCCCCTAGTTTGCAGTAGGCTGCGAATATGGTCAGCCATAGTCCTCCTGTGCTTGTCTGTACCTCTGGGAAGTACCTGCCGAACAGGAGGGGTCCTAGGACTGAGCCCTGGGGAACACCACTTGTAACCGGTTTAGAGTCAGACCTAGCTCCCGCAACTCTTACCATGTGGATTCTGTCCGTGAGCCAGTTGGCAACCCATCTCGTGACATAGGGGTTTATGTTCAGGCTGGTGAGCTTGTCTACAATACCCGAGTGGGGAATGGTGTTCAAGGCCTTTGCAAGGTCTAGGTAGGCTGTGTGGACCACCTTTCCCTCGTCTATAGCTTTGGTAACTGTCTCAAAGACATCCACCAGGTTTAGGAGGCATGATCTGCCCTTAACAAAGCTGAACTGCGTAGGGTCCAGTGTTTGGAGGTTTCCAAGGTCTCTGTTAATGAGATCCATGATGATGCGCTCCATAGCTTTGCCGACCAAGTTAGTCAGGCATATAGGGCGATAATTCCTGGGGACCGTTGTAGCTCCTCCTTTGTGGAGCGGAATAACCGTTGCTGTGCACCACTCTGTGGGCACGTAGCCTTTGGAGAGGCTGAGTTTAAACAGTGTGCTTAGGTGATGGGTTAATTCATCTTTGAGCTCATATAGGACGCAGCCTGGGACACTGTCCGGTCCCATTGATGCTGTGTTTCTGGCTTTGTAGTGGGCTGTTTTAACCTGAATGTCTGTGATTTCAGGGGCACTACATTCTTCTGGTATAGTTATGGGCCCTTTTGGGGGTGAGAGGGGGGTAAAGTTTGCACTGAACCTGTCTGTCAGGATGTTGGCTATATCGGTCGGTTCAGTGTATTTTGCGCCATTCTACACTAACTCTGAACAGATCTGAGAATTGTCACTTAGATTCTTGACACAGCTAAATAATACCTTGTGGTTATCTTTGGAGTCCGTGACAATTTTTCTTTCAAAGCTAGCCTTGGATGATTTTATGAGGGAACATAGTTTCTTGCTGATACTGATCATGGATGTCTTCCCTTCTTGGGATTTTACTCTTTTCTGTACTAGTTTCCTCCTTCTATTGTATAGCTTGTTTATGGCAGGGGTCCACCAGACTGGTTTCCTTTTCTTGGAGGAGTGAGTCTTGGTTTTGTTTGAGGTAGTATGATCCATGCATTCTTGTAGGTGCACATAGAGTGCATTAGTAAAGGATTTTGCAGCTTGGACAGCGTTATCCTTTAGCATGGGGGCTTTGAAACTTCCCACCTCGGTCTTAAGTAATGTGAAGTTTGCTTTTGAAAAGTTTTTCACGGTGGTTTCTTTGACCGGGGGAGGTGGTGGAATGTGGATATCCAGAGTGATTAGTTTAAGGTCAGATCTAACCAGCGAGGGGTTGACCTCCAGTGTAGAACACCGGTCGCCCATGCTGGTGATGACCAGGTCCAATATGTTGTCACCTCTGGTGGGGGTGTTGACCAATTGATCCAGGGCATTTGAGTTTATAAATTCTAGGAAATGTTGGGCAAGGGAGTTTGTACTTGAGTAGTTCTCTTAGTTAATGTTTGGGTAATTGAAATCACCCAATATCAGGGTGTTTGGTAGGACCTTTACGTTTCCCAGTGTTTCACACAAGGAGGAGAGGGTTGTCTGTGCACATGAGGCAATTGTAACATTGTCTCAAAATGCCCAGATTCCCCAGTTGGACTGGAGAGTACACCTGAAACTGCCCTTTGGACATGCCTGGATAGGTACAGTGAGCTGTTTTACTGATTGGCTGCTAAGGTCGAATAGAGAGCCTTGTCCTTCTCTACAGTATAGGGGTTCTAGTGCTAAGGTTTATTAGTGCTTGCTATGAGTTTTGAGCAAGTGCCGGAATGAGAAGTGAATGGTTTGAGTGCCTAAGTTAAAGTTTGTCTAGTTCCAAGGGAAAAATTGAAGAGTAGACTTTGTGGAGCCAGGAATAGTTATACCCTAGCTAACCGGCGCTGCCCGGTGCGCAAAACCGCACAAATGCAAGGTTTTATAGCAGGGAAGTGAAAGCGATAGAAATTAGCCCAAAATGGCCAATAAACTACTAATTTCTGGGTTGAAATCACTCCTCCAGGGACAGATACGCTGCTCAAAGCTCCCTCTCTCACAGTGAACAGAGAAACTTCCTTCTATCCAAGTAAGGTATGGGCAAACACAGAAACTTTTAACACAGCCCTGAATTCAACACTAACCTGAAAACTGGACTATACTAGCTTAGAAAGGTGAGAAAACAAGTTTTTTTTTTTCCAGAAAATAAAGCAGACACAATAAAAAAAACACTTTAAATGCACAGAAATGGCTATCACGTTTGAGTGTGTAGCCTACAACAGTTAAACAGGTAGTTTAAACACAAAAACGACTTGGTTAAAGTGCAGGCAGTAAAATAAGTACAATATGTAGCTGAAACAAGTTTTTTAAATCACAGAAACTCTAGAAAATCGGCGTTTTAGGCAGAATTAGCTAAAGGCAGCAAGAAAATGCAGAAAAATTATACTTAATCACTCCAAAGTCTCTCTTTTGTCTCTCT
>NC_056729.1:1575583273-1575605773 GCF_019279795.1 Protopterus annectens
GTACCTCCAGCAGCTTCTGATGAAGAAAACTTCACTGAAGCTGCACTGCCCCAGACAAAGCCTATGATGAAAGAAAAAGAGGAGCCCACCTTAGAAGATGTAAGAACAGGTCAAAGGAAAATGAATGTAGGGAAAGCATTAGGCTCAGAAGAGGTCATGACAGACATGATCAAGATGTTAGGCGAGTTAGGGGAGAAATTTCTTCAGAGGAAACTCATAGCAGTATAGAGAGAAAGGCATATCCCAGATGACTGTAGGATAAGCATGCCAGTGACAGTGTACAAGAACAAAGGGGACATTCTCAACTGTGGGAAGTACAGAGGTATCAAACACCTGTCACATTGCATGAAAGTTCTGGAAAGGGTGACTGAGAACTGAACAAAGTAAGACGGAAGATGAACAGGTTGGATTCAGATAAAAACGTAGCACAACCAACCTGATGTTTACAGTAGGACGGTTAGTTGAGAAGAAGCTAGAGATGAGGAAAGAGTCTAACTGGGCCATTCCTAGACTAGGAGAAATCATATAAGGTCCAAAGAAAGATGATTTGGGCAGTTCTGCAACAGTTCATAGTACCAGAAACACTGGTAGAATTACAACAGGCTATGTAAAAGGACCCAATGACCCAGGTAATAACACTATTCAGACTCGCAGAAGACTCTCTGCGGGAGTGGGTGTGCATCAAGGTTCAGTTCTGAGCTCACACAAGCAGACTATGAAAAGAACTGAATTGAGAGAAATGGTGACAGTTGATGCTACTCACAGACCCCACATAGAAAAATGGGAAGAAGGGGATTGATGATGAGTTGTACTAAATCAGAGAAGCGTGACTATGAATTCCAGGGAATTTATTTATAATAAAAGAACAGCTACCAGTTATCCGCAAAGTAAGAAATATAAAAGCTATCACAAAACAGAAATAACATAGCTTAGACTTCAGGCTTAAACATTTGTATTTTATTTTTATTTTGCTTCTTACTGAGTTTTTCTGACTGGGATTAGTCAAAATACTTTTACAGACAAGGCCCAGAGAGAAAAGCTCCAGTGTATTACAAACATTTTTAAACAGTAATACATGCTAACAGCTGCACATACATTTGCTTATTAGATTACAATTATATAAAATAAAAACTATTACAGTATGAAAGATACTTATGCATTAAGCAGATGTTGAACACTGAACATTTGAAGAGGTGTATTATTTGATTTGTCAAATCGATAACAGATTCTGTGATCAGTGCTTACAAATTCAAAGAAATAGAAGTGAGGGAAGGAACTCAGTGGGGCAGAAGATGTTAATATTGCACTTAAGAGTTGGGGTATTATGCAGGTTCAGAGAAAATTATTCATGGCTATCATAAGGTTTATATTAGAAGTATAAAGGTTGGATGGTGAGCAGTGTCATAAAACTGTATATATGGCTAGGAGATACTATGTAGACTATGTACTATGCAAAGAACCACTGCAGTGAAGATTTCTTAAGCCCTAAGAGGATGAGAGTTTATGTAACAGCTTCTAGTGGGAGTTAAATCTGGGAAGAGGGTGGAGACTAAGCTTCCAGCATTTCTATGGGTGTTGACAGTATTAAAATTCAGTTAAGCAGTAGTTGTGCTTAGATGAATATGGACACCATGTTGGGTTGAAAGTGAAAGCTGGTTATCTAACAGATATCTGAGAAGTTGCGTAGGTATACTTTTTTATTATTTTTGATGGGGAGATAAAATGGCAATTGGCCTGTAGTTTCAAAAATCTTAATTGATTCTGCCCTTGAGAAGTGGAATACCGAATACTTTTTTCTATAGCAAAAGGACTTTAGTTTTACATATGGATCAACTTATCAGAACTGAGACTAGGTATGCAATAGCTTCAGATGCTATTTTAAGATACTTGCCAAGTAGAATGTCAGGGGGCAGTTGTAGAAGATAACTTTTTTGCTGTACTTTTTGATGGTATCTGTGGGAACTGCTTGGAATGAGAAGTGTTGGAGGTTACTTGATTAACCAGGGACATTAAATCTTGATTAGTAAGTCGCATGGTTAGTTAAAGACTGTATCGTCTGCATAACCTGGGTATTGAATTGTTGCTATGGGTTTTTTTCTGTATTTTTGATGTTGGCTGTGTACCTTGTTCTGGACTTGATTGTTTATTGATGGAGGTGCAGTACAGTTTTGGATTATTATTATTATTTGTGCTTTGATTGTCTGAGTAATATGTTGTCTTATCTTTGGTGGCAAGTTCTTTTGTTGGGTTTCTTAGTTGTCTATATGCTGGTAAAGTAGGAGTCGTTTTATTTTTAATCCAGACCCTCCAGGCTTTAGCTCTTTGTTTCATCAGATGTTTAGTTGCTATCAATAGCCAAGGGGCAGGGTTGGCTTTTACTCTTTTCATTCTGAGGAATGGCATATGTGTTTAGAACACCTAGGAAGATTTTACTGAACTCAGAGAAAGTATACTTTATGGGGAAAGTCTTTAGTGACTCCCAGTTAAGGAGCTGTAGTATATTAATAAAAATTGTCTTCATGAAATGTAGTACGTTTTCTTATTTGGCTTGTAATGATGTGTTTTGGGGTTGTTGCTTTGGTGCCTTATGGTGTAGACTTTGACTGTTTGACAGAGTTCCATGAGATGATAATTTATTTGGAGAGGATCTTAGGATCTAATCAAGGGTTGAATGCCTGGTTGGTGTTTGTATAAGTTGGGTGAACTTGTACAGATGTACATTTTTGGAAGGATTTTCAGACTGTGTGGTTTGCCATCTATATTAATCACCACTTAATAATATGGTTTCATGAGGGATTTTTAAGGAGGCAGAGCACAGAATATCGTCCAGTGTTATATCATTCTTACTTCCAAGTTTGTGTGTGTGTGTGTGTGTGTGTGTGTGTGTGTGTGTGTGTGTGTGTGTGTGTGTGTGTGTGTGTGTCTTATATCCATGATTGTGATTATCTTGTGATTGGTTAGTTTTAGTAGGATTTCTGAGTTAGACAAAGATGGCAGGGTGTGGGAGAAAAGGGAGATATCTAGTGCATTTTTGTAGGAAATAGCGACACTGCCACATTTTTTGTTGGCTTTGTCTAATCTGCTAATGTTATAGCCTGGTGGGGCAATTTTTTTCTTTCCTGGTGAAGCCAGGTATCTGTGGCAGCAAAGATATCTGGAATGTGTCCTGCTATCCATGGCATGGTGTACACATCTACATCTCTCTCTATATATAATAAGAAGTTATGTACCTACCATAACGTTCCATGTTAGTTGTCCTCTCTCACCTTCTTTCTTGCTGGATGGGTTCGGAGCCGATCCTCGGCTCCCACTCGGCACTTGCTAAGCTCGAGAGCTAATTTTACCAGCTCGAGGCAACCCTATATCCCATGACGCAAGGCGTGACTACCCAGATCTCATTTGGTAGCTATAGAAAACCCTGCCAGTAACCTTCTTCCCAGAAAGGAAGAAGAGGAACTAAATGTGGAAAGAAACAAAGCAATGTAACCACTAGATACTAGTGACACTTCCTACTGGGACCCATAGAAAGAATGGACCGTACCCAGAGAAGAGTACAACTTCAAGGTCTGTCCAGGCTAGGGGGAAGGAGGGAGGGACGCAAGAAAGAAGGCGAGAGAAGACAACTAACATGGAACGTTATGGTAGGTACATAACTTCTTAATGTTAAGTTGTCAAACTCGCCTTCATTCTTGCTGGATGGGACCGCGACCCTAGCACCTCTATCCTGGGTGGCTCAATGGAACAGACTCCTGAGAACTGTGGAACCAAACCTAGCCCTGTCTCTGGAGGCCAAGTCCAATTTGTAATGAGAGACAAAGGTGTGAGGAGTGGCCCAAGTGGCTGCCGCACAAATGGTGTCAATAGGTAGCCTATTCTGAAATGCTGTAGAAGTGGCTAGGCGTCTGGTAGAATGTGCGTTTGGTTTCGAGGGCAGTTGCTTGCCCCTAAGGAGATAAACATGAGAAATGGTAGAAGACAGCCATCTGGATAAGGTCACCTTGGAGACCGGAAGACCCTTCCTGTTTTCTGCATAAGAAAGAAACAGTTGATCAGATTTTCTGAATTGTTTAGTTCTGTCCAAGTAATATCTGAGTTGGCGATGGACATCCAAACAGTGAAGTTTCTGTTCCGCTCTGTCAGAATAATTAGGGGAAAAAAACTGGCAATTCAATAGATTGGTTAATATTCGTCTGGGAAGCAACCTTGGGCAAAAAAGATGTATTAGTTCTTAAAGATACTCTATCTTTGTGGAAAACCAAGTATGGGGGACGGACACAGAGAGCATGAAGTTCAGACACCCTCCTGGCTGAAGTAACAGCAACCACAAAAATTGTCTTCCAGGAAAGAAATTTTAATGAGCATGTAGCAGCCGGTTCAAAGGGGGGCAGAATCAAGGATGCCAGCATTAAATTCAGGTCCCATTGCAGAGGGGGATCTTTGATTGGGGGTTTCAGCAGAAAGATCCCTCTAAGAAAGGCTTTGCAAAGCTTGTGAGACATTATGTTTTGATCCGCTAAGCCAACATGAAAATTTGAGATCGCTGCCAGCTGGACCTTAACTGTAGAGGAAGAAGAACCCGACTGAAAAATCTCAGCTAGGAAGTCCAAGACTGACTGCACTGAAGCAGTAAAGGGATCTATGTCCCTGGACTTTGCCCAGAAGGAAAAACGCTGCCATTTGCTAGCATAAATCCTTCTGGTAGAGGACTTTATAGAAGCTACTATGATATCTCGCATGGGATTAGAAATCATAGGGAGCCTGGCTAAGGAAGGAAGTGGAGCAACCAAGCAGTGAGGTTGAGAGAATGAATGGCCTGGTGCAGATGACCCGAATGGTGGGTCAGAAGATCTGGAATTGGATCCAGATGCCAAGGCTGAACCAAGAGATGACGATGTAGGGACGGAAACCAAATTTGTCGAGGCCAGTAAGGGGCAACGAGAATCAACTTGGCTCTCAAGACGGTAGCTTTCTGAATCACTTGAGGTATCAGCGGGAATGGAGGAAAGGCATAAAGAAGTCCTCGGGGCCAATCCTGGGTTAGAGCGTCTCTGGGGGGATGGACTGGTAGTGGAAAGAGGGAGAAGAAGTCTGGGCATTTGCTGTTTTGGGGTGTAGCAAAAAGGTTGCAGCAAGGGACGCCCCACTTCTGAAAAAATCTCGTCCACTACTGATTGTTTGAGAGACCACTCGGGTGGCATGAGAATAGCTCTGCTCAGTCTGTCCGCTAAGAAGTTGGATTTCCCGGGGATATGCTTTGCTATCAGAAACCGATGAGAGGAGATTGCCCATTGCCAAAGTCTGAGAGCTTCTCGACACAGTGGATAGGACCTGGTCCCGCCCTGTTTGTTGATATACCAGACTACGGACATGTTGTCTGTCTGAACTGCAACAGTCGCTAAAGGAAGAAAGTTGCTGAGGGCTTGCAACGTTAAAAGCACTGCTCTCATCTCTAGGACATTTATGTGCAGATGGCATTCTATGGGTTGCCAAGTCCCATGGACCATCCTGCCCTGATAATACCCCCCCCCCCACCCGATCAGAGAGGCATCCAAAGTGACTGTGGCAACCGGGACTGGGGGAACAAACAGCCGGCCCTGATGGAGTTGCGGAGAAGACATCCACCAGGTTAGGTGACTCTTGCACAATTGCATCACGAAGATCTCGTGGCGCATGGGAAGCTGCTGGAAGGACCACTGGGTGAACAACATCCACTGCAGAAGACGCACGTGGAAGCGAGCTAAAGGAAGCAGTACGATGGCCGCAGCCATAAGACCTAGCACCTTCAGGACAAATCTGGCCCTGATCTTTTTGCTGAGTAGTATGATCCGAACATACTTTTGGATGTCCAGAATTCTTTGGTTTGTGAGTCTTGCTGACATCCCGACAGTGTCTAATTCTGCGCCTATAAAGGTAATAGATTGACAAGGAGACAATGAAGATTTTTCGAAGTTTATAGAAATCCCTAACTGGTTGCAGGTGTGAAGAGTGTAGTCTCTGGCCTTGACAAATTGATGCCTGGTGGTGGCAGAGAGGAGCCAGTCGTCTAGATACGGAAACACCTGGAATCCTTGACGTCTCAGGTGAGCCGTGACCGCTGCCATACATTTGGTAAACACTCTGGGAGCTGTAGTGAGACCAAAGGGCAGGGCTCTGAACTGAAAATGACTGGTCCCCCAGCCGAAAGCGGAGAAACCTTCTGGAGCACCTGTGAATTTTTATGTGATAGTACGCATCCTGAAGGTCTATTGAGCACATCCAGTTGTCCTTGCCCAAAAAGGGTAGAATGGACTGAAGCGTGACCATCCGGAACCTTGCCTTTTTGACAAACTTGTTTAGTTTGATGAGGTCTAAAATTGGTCTCCAGTCTTTTTGGGAACCAAAAAGAATCTTGAGTAGATTCCGGATCCTACTTGGTCTGCTGGCACTAGTTGGATGGCTCTTTTTGCTAGGAGCTTTGATACCTCCAGCTTTGCCAACTCCCTTAGACCGGGTGAAACGTCCGGGAGGGATTGATGAGGAACAGGATATCTCATGAATGGGATATTGTAACCCTCGGATATGATCGACTGTACCCATTTGTCTTGAGAAAGGGAACGCCAGGCTGTTGGGTTCAGCGACAATCTTCCCCCGACTGCCTCCAAGGGTGGACAGTCGGGCAACACTTCAGGGGTGCTGCAAGGGTTTATCAGAGAGAGGCTCTCTGCTACCCTGATTCTGCGGACCCCCTCTGCCCCTAGGGCGGCGTCTATTGCTATTACCCCCTCTGCCACTGGGGGTAAACTGACCACGTGCGTCCGGCGTGACTCCCTGAGATTTATGGAACCACATTTTCCCTCCCTTCTGACCTTTGGGATAGGGTCTTGAAGGGGTGGAGAAATGGACTCCTACGGCAGAAAGAGTCTTGCCGTCTTGCTCACACCTGGTCAATGTGTCCTTCACCTGAGGCCCGAACAAAGCCGAACCATCGAAGGGAGTATTAGTGAAGGACGCCTTAAAGGGGTCTGCGAAATTACAAAGCCGCATCCAGGACTGACGCCTAAGTGCCACTCCTGTGCCTGCGGCTCTACTTGCCCCATCGGCTGCATAAGAAATGAGCCGCATGGAGGAGTTAGTTATAGAATTTAGGATTCCGAGCTGTGAGGCAATCTTTCCTTGAGCCCCAGCAGCTGACGGATCCTGAACTACCTCACCTAGTTCCTTGAGAATATCTCTCTGAAGCCGGGTAAAGTGACAGAGATATTTCAGCGAGCGCATAGCGAAGGTCGCTGAAGAAAACATCCGCTTACCGTACCTATCCATGGTCCTAGAGTCCTTGTTAGGAGGATGGACAGGTACAGAAGGATCGGCAAGTTCCTTCTTGGTGGCAGCCGCCACCACCATGGCATCAACAGGGACACCCTTGGTGAGAAACTGTTTGTCTGCGGGGGCCGTGATGAATTTAGAAGGCCTCCTGGGGACTGGTTCCACAGAATCCAGGGCCGCCCACACCTTTCGAGCCACCACTTCCATGAGCGGGTCGAAAGGCGGAGACACCCAGGAGGTGGAGGGTCGAGATCCAAAAGCCTCCAGGTATACCGACTCATCCTCGGAGGGGTTAATGGAAGGCCAGTTCCCCCTCTGCTTAAGGAGTTCCAGGATGTCTGAAAAGGAGACATCCTCAGAGGGGAACCATGGGGAACCCACCGACTCATCTAAGTCGGTATCTGATGTCGTAGACTCAGGGGAGTCTGTGTGCTTCCTCTTGTACGTCCTCTTACGCGGGGGTTCTCCCGAAGGATCAGGAGAAACCTCGGAAGAGGAAGTTCTTCCCAATGGGGAAACCTGGGGCGATGGATCTCTGGGTCCGGGAGCAAGAGAATGGGAAGAGACATTGACAGGCACCGAAGAGGGAGGAGCTAATGGAATTGACTGTTGACTCAGCTCTGGGGCTAGAACACTCCTCATCACCTCAAAGGCTCCCCTTCCAGGGAGGCCAAAAGACTCCCGCTCCGAAGAAACAGGAATCCCCGGTCCCGCTGAAAGAGAAGGCTTCGAGGCTGATGTCGGTGCCGAGCTCACCAATGCCGAAGCTCCAAGAGGGAGAGCGGGGTCGGACAAGGGTCCAATGCCACTCGCCCCCTCGGAGCAGACAAGGGAGTCCCGACGACCGGATCCCTCCAAGGAAGGTCTCATGGAGGAAATCGGAGTGGAAGACAATGGAGCCGACAGGGGAGGTATCGGCTCCGGCGCACCCACGGTCAACGCCCGAGAGCTCGCCCGAACTCTGAAGGAGAGTCGGAGGTGGAATTTCAGGGGGATGAGGGATAGCGGTCGTCTGCTGAGACGGGCTATGGGGCATCTGGGCCAGTGCCTGTGACTTCAGCAGTCTACTTACCACCCTCTCCAAGTCATGGTCTGACAGCCTGGAAGACCTTGAAGATCGGCTCCGATGGCTCGGCTCCTCTCCGAAAGCAGAGGAGATCCTGGAGCCGAGCGAATTGACTCCAGGGAAGGGGACCGAGATCTCTTCTTGGAAGGAGCCATCGGAGCCGAAGACCCTTCGGTTCCAGCTGGAGCCGACAGCTTATCGGCACCAGTCCTGGTCAAAGATACGTCGGCTCCGGCCGGAGCCGACATCGACATCGGTGCAAATGTATCGGAGCCAGCCGGCACCGATACCACCACCTCAGAGATAGAAAGATCGGCTCCAGCCGGAGCCGATCTCGACTCCGAAGGAGTCGGAGCCACCGCCAAAGGCTTAGGAGTCACAACCGGGGCTTTAGGTGGCTTAGAGTGCTTTCCCGACCCAGTCTTGGTCGGGGAGCCCTCTGGCTTCAACAAGCCACGTAGGATTAGTTTATTCCTACGTTCCTGCAGGACTCTCTGGCTGAAGGAGTGACAAATAGCACAGGAGTCCTGCAGGTGTAGAGGCGCCAGGCAGTACACACAAGAAGTGTGACCGTCTGTCAGAGACATTTTCTGACAGCACGAGTCACACTTCTTGAAGCCTGAGACCTTTACTTCTTTGGACATGGTATGCCAAACACAAAAACACACACACACAATCCAGTCACACAGTTAGTTAATAAAAAGGGGGAAAACTTATTAACACACCCACACTTCCTGACAGAAAAATAATGGAAGGGAGGCTTAAGGCCTGAAGGGAGGAAAAAAACTATCCCTAATACAAGGAGAAAAGGAATATAGGGCAAGACAGATAGGTACTACTAACACTAACTCTTAAAGAAAGAGAAATAAGGAAAATGGAAAATTTTTGACTGACTTTAGTACAAAAAATACTAAAACTCTACCTGAGCTGGTAAAAGGAGACATCTTCGCGAAGTGACAAACGAGATCTGGGTAGTCACGCCTTGCATCATGGGATATAGGGTTGCCTCAAGCTGGTAAAATTAGCTCTCGAGCTTAGCAAGTGCCGAGTCGGAGCCGAGGATTGGCTCCGAACCCATCCAGCAAGAATAAAGGCGAGTTTGACAACTTAACATCTATGTCCATCTATAAACATGTGTGTGTGTGTGTGTGTGTGTGTGTGTGTGTGTGTGTATGTATATATATATATATATATATATATATATATATATATATATATATATATATATATATATCTATAAAATCTCAAAGCCAGAGTGGGACTGTGGGTAAGCTGATAGCAATAAAACAGCTGCTGGGGACATGCTTTCTGGTGAATATGCTGAGAAGGGCCTGGATTTGAATAGAAATTGTGACTAAGTTTTATAGTTTTGGAGGTGTGATGGTGCAGGTAGATGCATTGTTCTTATGTCTTATGTTTAATACCTGACTTGTGAGTAAATGGCTGCTGCTTTGGATAATTGTTCTTGAACAGTAGGAAAAAATATTTCTGTTCAAAGTGATGATTTTATTCTGTTTTTCTGTGCTGTAGCATACAAAATTACATTAAATTCAATTTATTTTCATTGCAATTCAAGTTGCAACTGGTCCATTCAGGACATTAACTGTATTAAAGGGTATTTTTTTACATAATTATCCCAGTAATGTTCCCTGAAAATTTCATAAGGATATTTTAAAATGCTTGAAGATACAATACAGGCATTTAAAGTAACTTCTGTTCTTCTCCATGTCGAGAAAACAATGACTTCCAAGACTCTGCACCTTCAGTCAATAAAATGTGGCAAACCACCTCTGGTAATGTGGAGCAAATGGGCAAAATATGGAAATCTAAAAACTTTAACAAAGAAAACTCACAGCATGGTTAAAATGTGTTATAATTACACAACATTCTTTTAAAGTTATATAATTACAAGAAAAACATCCCTGATTTACATGATTTTCAGTTAAGTAAATGCATCAAATTTTAACTGCCTCCATGTAGCCAAACAGCATTATTGCAGTCAGCAGTATTAACTACTACAAATAATAGTTAAGACATTCTTAGCAATGACTGTGACATGCTCTTTAAAGGGGGGGAACGACAACTTTTTAGTACTCAAAATGAGGACCATACCTTATGATGAGGTACAACTGAAATGTATATTCAATTTCCTATGTGACATCACTCTATTTAAAATGACTGTATATGCACACCCAACTTTGTGTGGACACATGCTTTTTTTCTATTTAAAAATACAAAAAGGCAAAACATTATTTTGTATTTAAGAACGGACATATAACGAAACGGTGTTGCTTATAAAATCTAAAAACTGTTCTTCATGGTCTCAGTGGCTCTCTGACACTCTTTTGGGATATATATATATATATATATATATATATATATATATATATATATATATATATATAAAACACCAAATTAGCTGCACAGGTTAAAATTGTTTAGTGATCGACACAGCTCTCAAACATCCTTGATTTTACAGAACACCCAATATTTCTACTTCACATTTTTGTCATGTCCATCATAAAATTCTTGCTTTTCTGGTAAAGGTTTGTGGATTACAGTCAGCTGATAATTCCAAATATTCAGAGTTTCACATTTATTGTTCACAAAATGCATGTGAAATGCAAAACTTGTTGTTCTATTAACTTCAGAGAATTAGTGTAATATTTAAAAATTGTTCCTGACTTTGCCCATCCCATTATTATTTTTTTTAATCTGTCCCTGATTCTTGAGTAAAGAAGAAGAAATGTATGGTGGTTGCTTAACTGGATTTAGAATACATAAAAGTAGAAAAGAAAATGCTTTCATAATTAAGATATGGTAAATATTTGGCAAACAAAGAATTTACTTGTACATATTACTTTGCTGTGAATAAAACAGGGTGGGTGTCAACATGCATAATTCATTACCATGTCTAGTGCTACTGTGCAAACATGACTGCAGTCACTCTGGCTGCACAGACGCAATTATAATCTGCTGTATTTGCTTAAATGAAAATCATCTAAACTAGTGAAGTTCTCCCATAATTATATGACTTTAGAATGTTCTCAGTCTGGATACAAATAAATTATCTATTTTTATCAGACAGAATGTAAGTCATGAGGGAATGCAGAACATATTAGGAAGTAGACATCAATTAATATAGCTGCAGCCATATGAGCTATTAAAACAACTGCAGACGTGTTTTCTGAGTTAATACAGATATAAAAGCCTTGAAATTCAGCTAGATCGATCCGTAAGGCAGCATCAGTGAAATAAAAACAAGAAGAAGGCATTATGATATGTCAGGCACTGGCACACCTGCAATGAGCTACTGAAAAGGCTATGAACCTTACAAATCAGGATAGATTCAATGGCGGTTTTCAGCTATGTTTTTTTTCCAAGTCTATTTTTATATCTCTTCAGTCTTGCTTTCCCATCAAGTGTGCACCCTGATGTCAGGGATATACCATCTGTGTGATGCCTTCTTACAGACAGCATCATCTGTCTTTACTCCTCCCTCATGTCTCCCCTTAACAAAAAGCAGTGTTCTCTATGGCCTTTGCACAAAAAGTCCTAACCATCTGTATTATTCTTGAAAACATATTGCTTCATAATTATTTCAGTCAGGACACAATACGTTTTTTTATCTTTTTTTAACATGAGGAAGTTCCTTAGTACATCATGCAGTGCAATTCATCACTGAAGAAAGTGGGCCACCTTGAGGAAGGAAAATGAAAACAAAAACAATGTGGAAATCCCTAGCCTTCTGAATTTCTGCTACCACTGTGAATATAGAAAGGTAGCTGGATCAATAAACAAAGCAATTTCAAGACAGAAAGAGAAAGCATATATATATGTGTGTGTGTGTGTGTATATATACACACACACACACACACACACACACACACACACACACATGAATGGGGCAACTGAATCAACCCATTTCAAGAACTATGATTCTCATATGTTTTTATTATATGCACTACTCTATTCACAGCTTCCCGAAAGGGCAAACTCATTTATAGCTCTAACAGGTTCCTACCACATACATCCTGCACACTATCCACATTACTTAAACTTCACTGACACATCAGGATAAATTTATCCTTTTGACTTCCTTATCTTCTCCTCATGTCCACCATCATGTGGCAACAGTGTTTTAAAACATTATCCCTTAAGCAAAGTCGACTAAGTCTAAGCACAGTGCAAGGACAACCTACCAGATACATAGCTATGCTAATAACCTGCATCTGCCACTTTTGGCATTGTGCATGCCATCCCAGTAGCTGTTGTTACCTATTCTAAAAACTGTTCAAGATACAGCAGATGATGCTCTGTACTGTAACCCACAAACTGTATGGCTATACAATTTGCCAAACAGTCACCAGGGCAATCATTTTAATATTAAACAATAGTAAGGATGTATACATTTTTTTGAGAACTACAGCCTTCTGTTTATTTTACTACAGTTTACACCTGCAGTTTTGCAGTATTCAATTTATTTTCTTCTTCTTGGTCCATTTCTTAACTGTAAAGCACTGATACAAAAAAGTACCCATTTCCACAACAAAGACATAATAAAATACACAAAGTGCTGTGCAATACAAAACTCTGGCAGTCAACATATTAAGACTATAAGCTGTTAATGAGATGCTTCCTGTAGTTCAAAGATTGATTCCCTGAGTTTCTATTCACCTGTTATGAGACTCTGAGCCAGTCAGTTCCCCAGGGAGAGCACTGGGGCAACTAGGCTGGGCAGTCCAATAGTGAAATGTTTGAAAAGTTAAAAAAAAAAAAAAAAGACTAAAAGCACAGGAGTAAAGCGATTCTTGAAAATCTCCGTTCTCCTTAGAACTTCTTTTTGCATGGGAGGGGACATGCCCCCACTGTACCCCCCCACAAACATTTATATACCAACTCTGAGGTTACCATACCTTAGACAAAAGGGAATGTCATTTCAGACTTGCCAAATACAAGTCTGATCTTTCAACCACTCAGTTTTCATATTTTGGGACTAGCACCATTTACAATGGTTACGGGCTAGGATCCTCAATGCTTGTCTGAACATAGTCTATAGTTATGGGTCATGATATAACAGACATTCTATCAAATATTCAAACTGTCAGAACAGTGGCAAATATTAGAAACACTGACATCAGTAATAGTGTAGCCCAATGTGTGTGTATGTACCTTTAAGAAGCTATCCAAGGGCTTGCACAAGAGTATAAATACTAAGCATATGCGAGCCTGACTGACAGCTATTGAGATGTAAGCATGTATGTATGTATGTGAGGTCTGTCTGCTAATCAGTTTGTTTATATTTTATGATGCTGCTATCCATCCTGATGTGTCTCTATGTATTAAAGCATCTAAATGAAATACCCCACCTGCTTGTCATCTATGTTAGAGAGGGACGAGCGACATGGTGTCAGAAGGGGCATCTCTAAAAAGGACATGGGGCCAGAATGGAAGCCAGTTTCTTCAGTTTAAGTCCGAGAGGCACCTGGTTGGTACTGGAGGAATATACAACAGTGAACCATCCATATTGCACATATAATTCGCAAAGTACATCAGAAACAAATTTCAGATATTAAAACTTGCTCAAACTATTTTTTTATTCTCAAAATATAAAACAAGGCAAACAGAATGCTCTGAATGACATTGAAATAAACCAATATGTCCAATACTGATAAAAATATTCAAGTTACTACGGAAAATGTTTGAAATAAAGTCCGAATTGCATAAATTGAATAAATAAGGGGAAACAACTGCATTTTCGCTAAGCATATATTTTTCATATTAATTAAAGATATCTGAGTTACCAGAAATGTATAAAGTGTTTGCATGTTTGTACAGTATTACAGTAAAGTTATTTTGCAAGATACAGCCATTTCAGAGCATACTTCGCAAAGTACAGTATTTCAAAGAGTTTATTGTGCATTTGAATGTTATTATAAGCTCTCCCAGAACAGTTTGCGCATACATAATTACAAGGGCCATATTTTCAGTGTGTTTATGCATACTTTGTCGGCATGGCAGATGGATTTTGAAAACACAGTGCACTTGTGTTTGACAATAACATTGCAGAGAACTGGAATGTGTTTGAGCAAGAGTACGACATTTTCCTACAGGCTGCATTTTCTAATAAAGATGACTGTAGAAAGGCATTTATTCTACTTAATTTAGCTGGGTCAGAGACCACTGAAAGGAAACGTTCATTTTTGTATACACCTGCTATTTTTGCAGGAGAGGGGGGAAAACCGTCATATTGTTGTACCGGCTGAGTCAAGGGAGGACCCCGAGTGCTTAAAACATAAATTTAGAGAAATGTGTAGCCCCCAGACAAATGTTACAATGGAAAGGCATTTATTTTATACACGGGATCAAAAGCCTGGTGAAACTTTTGCAGCATATATACCTGATTTGCGAAACAAGCTAAAACGTGCAGATTTGGTGATTTAAGGGATGAGTTGATAAAAGACAGACATGTGTGGTATTAACGATGATGCTGTGAGAAAGATTTCGCTTTGTGACATTGATTTAACTTTGAATAAGGCTACTAAGATTTGTCAGATATACGAGCTCGCAGAAAAGCACACAAATATGCTTACAAATGAGAATAGCTCTAGAAGGCACAGTGACAAAGTTCACGTTGCTAGTATGCAGCACATGGTTAAAAGAAACAGGCCCAAGCACATGGCAGCAACTGTAGCCCCCTGCAGCACTCAATGGCAAACCCCAGAGCTTTCCGGTAAATTCTAGAGTTCGCAAAGTCTCAGTGAACCATGAGTGAGTCAGCAAACAGACATTTGTGAGGGTGCGTGCTTACCCAGGTTTCATTCCCAACTGTCTTAATTGTGGTGGAAATCATGAATCTAAAAGGGAAACATTTTTTGCTTTTGGTCAGCAATGCCACAGATGCAATAAACGGAATAATTTCAAAGGTTTTGTAAATCAAAAGGCCTACATTCTTTTATTAAAAGGGAACATTTTAAAAAACAAGTTGAATTAGAAAGCTGCAACCCTACTCTATGTTGATGGTGTGGTGTACTTCATGAAATAATCAATGCAGTATATTTAAGGGCAAAGAATGAAGCATTTTGTACTGTTCGAATAAATGGAAAACCCATAGAGCTTGAAGTTGACACTGGTTCCAAGTGCAATGTTATATCAGCAGCAACATTTGCTAGAGTGCGTCATGGTGAAAAGACTTGGTTTTGCAAAGTGTACGAAGTTTGTTACTTATGGTGGTGAAGAAATTCGGACTGAAAGCTCAGTGCTTTCATGTCACTCTGCTGGGAGAAGTTATGACTTATTTTATGTGATCAACAGGCACGTCCAGCCATGATTAGGGGTCAGAGGCAGTTTGAAAATGGGACTACTTTCATTTAATAAGGAAGTCCATCATGTTAACTTGAAAGACCACAAACTAATTTTACCCAGTATATTTTTTCTAGCTATGCTGATCTTTTCAAAGACAAACTAGGGAAGCTTCCAGTTATACACTCCATGAGGTCAGACCCTGATGTCAGTCCAGTTATCAGGCCAGCTCAAAAAGTTCCATTAGCCATGTAGGACAGAGACAAGGCTGAGTTAGATAAAATGGTGTGGCAAGGTGTGATGTGTCCAAATGAAGAACCAAATGAATGGGTATCTTCCACAGTGGTAGCTCATAAGAAAAGCTCAGATGACAGCAGAATATTGATCCACAAGATTTGAACAAAGCACTAAAAAGACATCATCATCCAATGTGCACAGTCAAAGAAGTCGCAGCTCTGATGCCAAATGCCACTGCTTTTTTTCTGTCTTAGATGCAGAGAGTTCATTTTGGCAAATTCAGCTTGACAAGAAATCATCATTGCGAACTACTTTCAGTAATCCGTTTAGCGGGTAAAGATTTTTGTGAATGTCATTTGGGATAAATTCTGCAAGTGAAGTCTTTCGACGTGCAATGGAACAATTTTTTTATGGGTATCCTTTGCTGTTTATAGTAATACTAGTTGGCAGTAATGATGAAGCTGAGCATGACAGAAACGTCAGAAAAGTTCTGGAAAGAGCATGTCAAGTGAATCTTGAGCTCAATCCACAGAAACACAAAGTCAGGCTACGAGAGCTTACTTGTTAGTCATTTATTCACTAATTCAGGCCTATGTCCAGACCCTACTAAGCAAACAGACATTCTCAAGATGCCAGCTCCAGACAATGTTCAAGCCCTGCAATGTTTTCTTGGCATGGTTAACTATCTAGGCAAGTTCATTCCAGATTTGAGCCAACTTTCAGCACCACTCAGAGAGCTGACAAGTAAAGATGTATTCTGGTCTTGGTTAGAGCAACACCAATGAGCATTTGATGTCCTGAAACAGAGATATGCCAGTCCACCAACTGTCAGACACTATGATGTTCATAAGACAGTCACTCTTTAATGTGATGCTTTGAGATTTGGTCTAGGTGCAGTCATTCTACCTGTTGCCTATGCATCGAGAACTATTACCCAAACTGAAATGCAGTATGCTCAGATCGAGAAATAGCTTTTGGCAATTGTGTTTGCATCTGTAAGTAGATCCTGGAACTCTCTTCCAGCTGATATTACCTTACTTTCCACCTTAGGTCAATTTAAAACTAGACTCAAACAACATTTGTCACTTAACTGGCTATGTCAATGTATCAAGCCTGGCTAACTCGAATGTGTAAAAATCTGTTAACCAGTTTACTGTGTAATTTAATTTAATCCTGACTTGTGCTTAGGACTAACTGCAACCTGTGGAACTTGTTTAACTTGCTTACTTATGTAATCTCTGTAAATAGTCTGTTTGTAATATGTAATGCTGGTATTATGTAATGCTGTATCTGCTTACCCTTGGAGCTTTTCTCCCCATACCTCCGCTGAAAATGGACATGCATCCAGTCGGACTATCCCGGTCAACAAATGTAAAATAAAAATAAATAAAATAAATGTTCAAAGTTCCATGATTATGTTAATGGTAGACCCATCCAGATCGAAACAGACCACCAACTCCTAGTCATTATCTTGAGAAAGCCTATGCATTCAGCTCCAGCCAGAATGCAACGTATGATGTTGAGATTGCAAAAGTATAATTTCACTCTTGTCTACAAGAAAGGCAAACTTCTTTAACGTGCTGAAACATTACCCAGATTGCCCAGAAACACCACTGAACAGCATGAGAATGAGAACCTCAATTTTAAAGTCATGGAAGTGAGAAATTTTTCTTCCACGCGTCTTGATGAGCTGAGAAATCACACAGCCACAGATCCAGTTTTAGAGAAGCTTAACCAGTTCATCACTCAAGAATGGCCGTCAAAGCACAAGAAGTGCAACCTTATTTTCCATGCAGAGATGAGATTTTGTTTGACAAAGGTATCATTACGAAAGGTCCGAAAGTAATTGTTCCAAAGTCCTTGCAACTAGAGTACATTACTGTCTTGCATTGTGGTCACTCAGGAACCGACTCTACCAAAAGAAAGGCAAGAGGATTTGTATTTTGGCCTTGTATGTCACAAGACATTGACAGAATACTTTTATCTTGTTCTGTGTGTAATAGTACTAGGCCACATCAACAGAAAGAACCACATTAGCTAAACCAGATTCCTAAGCAACTTTGGTCGACAGTAGCCACTGATATCTTTGAGTGGAATGGTCAACATTCTTTGGTGTTAGCAGACTTTTACTCCGAATGGTTAGACTGACCTACTTCCTAATCTAGCATCCAATACTGTCATTACTAAGATGAAGCATCATGGTAGTCAACACAAAGTTATTTCAGACAATGGCAAGCAGTTAATAAGCCAACAGTTCAAAAGATTTGCCTAAGAGATGTGGCTTAGTACTATTACACACAGAACAAGAAAAAAGTATTCTGTCAAGTCTAACTTTCTTATCTTATCCTCCAATAACACCAAAATACAACCTGACTCCCACACTAAACTTCTAGGAGCCATCATTGATGACAAACTTAAATTTAACCTACAGATTCTTCAAAGTATAAAGAAAACTCACCAAAAGTTAGGTATGCTCTACCGACACCGTAGATTCCTGACCTACGATGCCAGACTGTCCCTATCACAGGCTCTTCTTCTCCCCTCCCTTCTCTATGCCACCCCTATTCTAACTAATATTCAAACAACTACCCTGGCCAAACTCCAGCAAACTTACCACAAAATAGCAAGGTTCATCACAAACTCCCCACACAACTCACACCACTGCCTCTCACTCAACTCACTACAATGGCTAGAACTCCCACAACAACTTATTCTATCTCAGTTTCAAATTATTCACTACGTACTGTATAAACCATCAACCTGTCCTGCTCTCCTTGGTTTCCACCTATACACCAACTCGCACACTTTGTACCTCTAACCAACAACTCCTCAACATCTACCAACCAAAAAAATCTATTGGTAGATTACTTTATAAATCCACCCTAACCCAGACATGGAATAACCTCCCATCCCATTTACGCTCCATAACACACCTTTTACAATTTAAGAAAGAACTCAAATTTCACTTTATGAGGACAAAATGTTGTACTTGCCATGACCCTACCTAACCCCATTCTACTCTGTAGTACACACTCCGGTATAATATATATATATATATATATATATATATATATATATATATATATATATATATATATATATTTTTTTTTTTTTCTTTTGAAATGTCTGAATTTAAGTGAATCTTGTAATGTTTTTCCAATTTAATGGATTGTTTTGAAATTGTACACTGTAATTTTTATGCATGTTAAACTATTATGTATACTTAATCTGTATGTAATTGGAGCTTTTCTCCTCAGGTCTCCACTGAAAATGGGCTCCTGGGCCAGTTGGACCAACCCGGTTAACAAATGTCAATAAATAAATAAATTTGCCAAAGAAGGAGGGACTTTACTCATGTCATGAGTAGCCCTGAGGATCTGCAGTCCAATGGTTTGACGGAACGTACAGTTCAAAGTGCCAAACAGTTACTAGAGAAGTCAAAACAAGACAATAGTGATGTTTTATTGAATCTCTTGAATCTCAGAAACATTCCTTGTTTTAAACATCTTGTTTCACCTGCCCAGAGACTTCTGTCGAGACAAACCAGAAAGTACAGTTGTGTACACTTACCATAAATGTAGATGTTTGAGTGTATTCACTGTTGCAGGCATCACACTTAGGTTATCTGCCTGCAGGTAGCCCTCAGTCGGCCCGAATACCAGAGACTTAGTATTCCTGCGTTGGTTGCTGTCGCTACAGGACTGACGCCAGGTCATCAGGGGGTATAAAAACAGGCAGCTGACGCGCTTACATCAGTTTTTCTGTAGAAATGGATACAATGTGCTATCTATTTGGATATGGTTTGTTTTGATATGGCTTTGACCTCAGCCCCTGGTGCAAAGCTGACTAGTAACTGGTCAGATTTCCTGAAGGGCTTGGTCCTATCAAGGTAGAATCTGAGGTGCTTGTGCACACCTAAAGAGTGCAGGATCGTTTACCCTTTATTTTGAGGATTAGGGAAGAAGGTTGGCAAATGGATAGATTGGTTGAAAGCCACACTGGACACCACTTTAGGCATAAAAGTAGGGTTAGTCCTGAGGGAGACCCTGTCAGCATGAAAAATAATGAAGGGTTCCCACAGTCATAATGCTTCTAGCTCAGACACTCTTCTAGCTGAAGTGATGGCCAGAAGCAAGGCTCTTTTCCAAGAGAGGAATTTTAACTCTGCTGACATTGCAGGCTCAAAGGGGGGTAGCGTGATCTTTTCCAGTACAAAGTCAAGGTCCCAAACAGGGGTGGAGGCTATCCTTGGTGGCCTTAAGTTGTTGGCCCCTCTCAGGAACTGTTTGATGAGCGGGTGAGAGAAGAGAGGTGGTTCAGTGTTGTAATGAGCCAAGACGGCAGAGGCATGGATCTTAATGGAAGAGAAGGATAGGCTTCTGTTGAGTAGATCTGCTACATAATCCAGGATTAGAAGGAAGGAGGGCAGTGTTGTATCCGCTCCTTTAGACTGAATCCAGGAGCAATACATTTTCCACTTATCAGCATAGGATTTCCTTGTACTGGGTCTTCTGGCTTCAAGAATGACGTCCAGCACCTACTTGCTTAGGCTGGTCACTGGGGGAGAATTCAAGGAATAAACCAGGCTGCAAGGTTCAGGGTTTGTAGTTGCGGATGCAAAATCAGTCCCTCCTGCTGAGTGAGGAGGGTTGGGATCTGGGGTAGGTGCTATGGTGGCACTGGTGACAGACTGCGCAGTAATGGGTACCAGTGCTGGCATGGCCAGTCTGGGGCAATCAGGACTGCCCTTGGTCTGTCTTGTCTTATGTTGAGTAATACTCTTGTAAGAAGAGGCAGAGGGGGAAATGGATAGATTGAGAGGTTTACCCACTGGAAGGATAGGGCATCCCCTTTCCAGGCCCTGCTCTGAGGCATCCTGGTGCAGAATTTGCTGAGCTAGTGATTGTAGGGGGAAGCAAAAAGGTTCACATCTGGGGTCCCCATTTCTGGGTTAGAAGGCTGAAAGTGTTGGGGTCTAATTGCCACTTGTGTAGGTCTAGGAGATTTCTGCTTAAGTCGTCTGCCAGAGAGTTTTGTTTGCCTGGCAGGAATTGAGCTTGAAGATGAATATGCATGGCCAAGGCCATGTTCCACAGGGTCATGGGCTAGCCTGCAGAGTGGGTAAGAGTGGGTTCCCCCCTGCTTGTTGATGTACCACATCACTGTGGTGTTGCCGGTTTTTATTAGCAGGGGTCCTGGTGAGAGTAGGGATCTGAAAGCTGTCAGAGCGTGCTGAACAGATAACATCTCTTTTTGGTTGATGTGCAGATGAATTTGACTTGGGCTCCAGTGGCCCTGAATGCACTTGTCGTCCAGATGTGCCCCCCAGGCATAGTCTGATGCGTCTGTGGTTAGGGTCTGGACAATGTGGGGTTGTGTAAAGTGAAGTCCCTTGTTGTGGTTGCATGCTGCTGCCCACCAAAGAAACTCTGTCCTTAGACAAGGTATGATAGGTATGATGATGGTTTACAGGTCCTGAGAATGTTGGCACCAAAGACTTTTTAAGTACCACTGAAGTTTCCTCATATGCAGTCTAGCATATGGAATTAGCAGAATGCAAGAGGCCATGAACCCTAGAGCCTGTAAGATTTTCTTTGTGGATAGATGGGTTCTGGTGGCCATTTGAGTGAAGTAGCCTGTTAGATAGGCTGGTTTTCCTGGAGTAAGGAATGCCATCTGGGATGCTGTGTCCAAGCTTGTTCTCATGAATACAATCTTTTGACTGGGGACTAGTTTTGATTTCTTTTCGTTGATAGTGTACTCCAGGGAGGTTAGACGGTTCTTTACAAACGTCAGGTGCTGTAACAGCTTTTCCTGACTGTCTGCCTGAATCAGGCATCCAAGTAAGGGTATATTTGAATCTTTCTCTGTCTGCAATAGGCAATGGCTGGAGCCAGGCATTTTGTGAAGACTCTGGGAGCAGCGGATAAGCCGAAGGGAAGTGCAGAGAACTGATAATGCAGAGATCCTGCCCTGAAACCTAGATATTTCCTGCATGAGTCCCTGATAGGGATGTGCAGATAGGCTTCTTTTAAGTCTAGGGTGGCTAACCAGGCATCTCTGGACAGGATAGGAAGAAGCTGTTGAAGAGTGAGCATTCTGAATTTTGGTACCACCACAAAGGTGTTTAGAATGGAAAGGTCTAGGATTGGGTGCCAAGTGCCCTCTTTTCTGGGTACCAGGAAAAGTCTGAAATAAAACCCTTGACCTATTTGTTCTGCAGGAACAGGTTGACTTGCCCTTATGGAGAGCAGGGATTGAACTTGATTTTGTACCTCTGCCCACTGGTTTGGAGGGGTTGGCAGTGAGTGGAAGTAAAATTCGTATCCCTGGGATACAATGTTGAGGACCCATCGGTCTTTGGTGATGGAGGTGCAGTTTTTTGCATGATGGGCAAGTTTTCCTCCTAGGGGCACGGGCAACTGGGCAGAGGTGAGGAGTGGAGATGAGAAGTCATTGTGAATTCTTTCCGTAAGGGGGTGGCTTAGCACTCCATGTTTTAGAAGTGGAGGTACTCCATTGCTTAGATCTCTGCATACCCTGAGACTGTAATCTGGGGGGAGGTCTGTTTTCCCTGGGTCTAGTTTGAGATG